>NC_062525.1:21300812-21600812 GCF_022655615.1 Tachysurus fulvidraco
TGTTGGGTGAGAAAGAAGGGGAAGGGATGGGATAGTTGGAAAGGTTGGGGTGTGAACTGGAGAAAAGGATATACGGAGGGGGGGACGTGGAAGGTAGAGGGAGTAATAGAAAGAAATGGGGGAGAAAAAAGAAATTAAGGAAGGGGGAATTTTTCGTTTCATTGGAAGCTGAAGCACTCATTTTCTAAATCAAATAATAACTCAAAAAGGCCCTTATTCTCCTACATATAGTTCTAATATACCAGTTTAACGTTCAAATGTGGTTTTGGTTGTGTTGTTTGTCTGTCTTAGTTAGACATAGAACCGAGCTATGTTATGTTTTGGATGCCATGAATCCCATTATTTTCATTAAATGTGTCATGTTTTAATACAACTTGTTGGCTATACCACATGTTGCCTGCGTTGTTATCGGTGTGTATGCTTCGCGTACTCTTCCTCTTTTCTTGAACAAGTTTTGAAAAATGCTAAATCATATTATCTTACATTACCTATATTTCGATACTTAGACCACTATATATCCTTTTATTTTTAACTACTCATTTATTTGTGTTTAAAGTTACGTACCAGTGACTGACGACTTGATGAGAGTTAGTTCTTACAATCATGATGTCATTGATATATTGACTACAAGATTTATGCTGGATGTACCACGCATTGTACGAAAGTAATCACCTGTAGTTCATCAGCCCCAGCGTCCAGGTTATATTGACTGCTCGTTGCTGACCGCTCCTAGGCCTTGTATACGGATGTGACAAACCGCTGTTCTCCATGCATAGCCGCCTAAAAAGTTCCATTTCAGGTGCTACACTCCACACATCATGACAATACATAGACGTGAATCACCAGACAGTTTATATCCTTTACACAAAGGTTGAACACTATCTTCCATTTTAACTCAATGATTCACGATGTGAAATTTACACTTTTGTTGTTTTTTTAGACACTTACACGTTTATGCCTCACACTTTTTGTTTACAACATCTACTGCATGTCTGTTTTGTGTCTTCACACATGATATTACAGATATAGAAGTAGTATTAATATTTTTTAAACACACTTATTGTTTTTCTATATTTGAATTTTACAGAATAATTACAGTACATTGACAGACAGTACTTACCATCCATATTGGAAGAAATGTACAGAATGGTCCCATAGTTCTCAGACAGACGCGATCTTCACCATCCGTAGGCCAGACGACTTGTAGTGATGCTGCGCCCTGACAGAGAAGGTGCAATTTATTAATATTGTGCGCATGGGATTTAAAAACGCTGCACCATTTGTGTTGACTCTTACCTGTACCCAGAATTTTCAAGGGTACGTTTGTTCCCAAGTGGCGACAAAAACCCCGGAAGCAGGAAAGGACGCATAAGGGAACGTCCTGTTAATTTCCCAGGTTAGCCTGATTTATAAGAGCCCACTTGTGGCCTGCTCGTAGTCCATCTTCCTCCACTGTCAGCATCCATCAGTCCACATGGAGCGTCATGTCTTTGCTGATATTTCGGTCAGGTACTTCATGTCGACATATGAACGAAGACAGCCACATAGCCTCCATACTCAGCTGAGAAAAGGACTTGTAATACAGGAATTGAAATAAAGGAATTGTTTGGATACAACTATCATACTATGCAAAAGAATAATTTTACATCAAATGTCACCTCCCCGTTTTGTACTTACATAGAATTGGGTGTAGGTTTTCCCTGCGTACTTGAATTGGCCGCTGCAGCTGAATGGTTTGATATTCTCCATCACCGAGAACAAGTGGTGTAGTTCCAGATCCTAGAACAACCAGCTGAAAATAACAATAAAACAAATCCTTATTGAATTAAAAACTATCAGATTCTTATTAGAGGGCATTATGATATGTGGATGTCATGTTTCGGACGTTATATTTAGAACACAGTCAGAAAAAATTTACCTGGATGTTCTGCTGTAGTTATATATTCTGGGAGAGAGATAGAGAGAGAGAGAGAGAGAGAGAGAGAGAGAGAGAGATAGAGAGAGAGAGAGAGAGATGATACATATTATTCATCTACCAGCATGGAGACAGCTCGCTAAAACAAAGCTGAGCATGAAACAAATTTAGAAATTGAATTTAAAAATGTGTAAGATCTCATATGTTTACAGACAATAGAATGCATGGATTTCATGTTCGAATATTTATATATAGATACTCTGTCAGTGAAGTTTTACCTGCTGTTGGTTGTTGCTTTGATGTATCTGTAAAAATAGACTGTGGAGAGAGAGAAGAGAAGAGAGAGAGAGAGGAGAGAGAGAGAGAGAGAGAGAGAGAAGCCACAAAAGAGTAAATTTGAAAGAGAAAGGATACAGATTATTCATCTACCAGCATGGAGACAGCTCGCTAAAACAAAGCTGAGCATGAACCAAATTTAGAAGTTGAATTTAAACATGTGTAAGATCTCATATGTTTACAGACAATAGAATGCATGGATTTCATGTTTGAATATTTATATATAGATACACTGTCAGTGAAGTTTTACCTGTTGTGGTTGTTGCTTCTGTTGTCTCTGTAAAATACAGAGTGCAAGAGAGAGAGAGAGAGAGAGAGAGAGAGAGAGAGAGAGAGAGAGCATGAAAGAGAAAGACTGTGTTAGATCTCATTAAAAATGTGTAAGATCTCATATGTTTACAGACAATAGAATGCATGGATGTCATGTTCGAATATTTATATATAGATACACTGTCAGTGAAGTTTTACCTGCTGTGGTTGTTGCTTGTGATGTATCTGTAAAATAGACTGCGAGAGAGAGAGAGAGAGAGAGAGAGAGAGAGAGAGAGAGAGAGAGAGAGAGAGAGCACAAAAGAGTAAATTTGAAAGAGAAAGGATACAGATTATTCATCTACCAGCATGGAGACAGCTCGCTAAAACAAAGCTGAGCATGAACCAAATTTAGAAGTTGAATTTAAACATGTGTAAGATCTCATATGTTTACAGACAATAATGCATGGATTTCATGTTTGAATATTTATATATAGATACACTGTCAGTGAAGTTTTACCTGTTGTGGTGTTGCTTCTGTTGTCCTCTGTAAAATACAGAGTGCAAGAGAGAGAGAATAGAGAGAGAGAGAGAGAGGAGAGATATAGAGAGAGAGAGAGAGAGAGAGAGGAGAGCATGACAAGCGAAAAGACTGTGTTTAGATCTCATTAAAATGTGTAAGATCTCATATGTTACAGACAATAGAATGCATGATTCATGTTCGAAATATTTATATATAGATACACTGTCGTGAAGTTTTAACCTTCGTGGTTGTTGGCTTGTGATGTATCTGTAAAAATAGACTTGCGAGAGAGAGAGAGAGAGTGAGAGAGAGAGAGAGGAGAGAGGAAGAGAGAGAGAGAGAGAGAGAGAGGAGAGAGAGCACAAAAGAGTAATTGAAAGAGAAATGATACAGATTATTCATCTACCAGCATGGAGACAGCTCGCTAAAACAAAGCTGAGCATGAACCAAATTTAGAAGTTGAATTTAACATGTGTAAGATCTCATATGTTTACAGACAATAGAATGCATGGATTTCATGTTTGAATATTTATATATAGATACACTGTCAGTGAAGTTTACCTGTTGTGGTTGTTGCTTCTGTTGTCTCTGTAAAATACAGAGTGCAAGAGAGAGAGAGAGAGAGAGAAGAGAGTGAGAGGTGAGAGAGAGAGAGAGAGAGAGAGAGAGAGAGAGCATGAAAGAGAAAGACTGTGTTAGATCTCATTAAAAATGTGTAAGATCTCATATGTTTACAGACAATAGAATGCATGGATGTCATGTTCGAATATTTATATATAGATACACTGTCAGTGAAGTTTTACCTGCTGTGGTTGTTGCTTGTGATGTATCTGTAAAATAGACTGCGAGAGAGAGAGAGAGAGAGAGAGAGAGAGAGAGAGAGAGAGAGAGCACAAAAGAGTAAATTTGAAAGAGAAAGGATACAGATTATTCATCTACCAGCATGGAGACAGCTCGCTAAAACAAAGCTGAGCATGAACCAAATTTAGAAGTTGAATTTAAACATGTGTAAGATCTCATATGTTTACAGACAATAGAATGCATGGATTTCATGTTTGAATATTTATATATAGATACACTGTCAGTGAAGTTTTACCTGTTGTGGTTGTTGCTTCTGTTGTCTCTGTAAAATACAGAGTGCAAGAGAGAGAGAGAGAGAGAGAGAGAGAGAGAGAGAGAGAGAGAGAGAGAGAGAGAGAGAGAGAGCATGAAAGAGAAAGACTGTGTTAGATCTCATTAAAAATGTGTAAGATCTCATATGTTTACAGACAATAGAATGCATGGATGTCATGTTCGAATATTTATATATAGATACACTGTCAGTGAAGTTTTACCTGCTGTGGTTGTTGCTTGTGATGTATCTGTAAAATAGACTGCGAGAGAGAGAGAGAGAGAGAGAGAGAGAGAGAGAGAGAGAGAGAGAGAGAGAGAGAGAGAGAGAGAGAGCACGAAAGAGAAAGACTGTGTTAGATCTCATTAAAAATGTGTAAGATCTCATATGTTTACAGACAATAGAATGCATGGATGTCATGTTCGAATATTTATATAGATACACTGTCAGTGAAGTTTTACCTGTTGTGGTTGTTGCTTCTGTTGTCTCTGTAAAACACAGAGTGCAAGAGAGAGAGAGAGAGAGAGTAGAACTGTGAAAATCAACATTTTCTGTCTAGAATTCACAATTCATCAACACCGGGGGATAAACATGATATACAGTATACATTAGATTTTATTATTGTCACATTGAAGAAAATAATAACCTGTAAATTGAAAAGCCCAGCGTCCAGTTATAAGAGGATAATGAAAGGGGAAAATGGACCGGAAAATGTGTCCAGAGTAGATAGAGAAATCAGATAGCATGTGGCTTGTATGTATATATATTCAAACACAAGTAATAATAGGGAGAGGTGGAGTGCTTGTGTTTACATGGAACACGCAAAGCAGAATTTGATCCGAATAGGTTTTTCTCCCTAGTCGTGTGCCAGAAGAGCTACAGTTATTCCAAGCGACCCTAAAAGAGGCGGTCTTGAAAATGCTTGGGTGGGAAAACTGCTTTGGCAGACTACCCGGCAGACTACCAGTCGGGAGAAGAATGTTAAATCACTCTCCGCTTATTTCTCACGATCCCTGTAACAAATGAACTCATTTTCAAAACTGACCTTGGTGGAAAACAGACTGCGTTCTGTTATGGGCCAGGAGCATCTCTGTCATCTAACGTTAATGTCTCTGGAGTGCGACATTCTACGAAAATATACCGACCTCATCAAAGACTTTGCAGTAAGAAAAATAAGAAAAAATGTTTTATAGTTAGGCAATCAGAATTGACTCGTACATTAGCTCAATTTCAAATTGTTCATGGGAAGGGAGGGGCCCATAGTGCTGTAGACCGGATTCGGACCGAGTGACGGGTCTGCTCAGACCCGTTAAAATTCTAATATTATCATATTAAGCATCTCCTTATTATAATCTAATATCATAAGATTATATAAGCTTTTTGATATTAATAAAAAGATCAATCTTTCGTTCATGCCCAGTTAATCTAGTTATTACGACAGGAGCGTCATCAAAAGCCAAGCCAATCAAATCGATTGTTTCTGTTCCATACTCCGGAGCAGAAAGAGGCAGTAATGCTATGTTCCCTGGTCTAACCAAAGTAGCACTACACACCTTAACCATGTTTGGATCAACTTACAGTGAGACAGCTTTCTCTACTATGAACATTGTGAGACAGCTTTCTCTACTATGAAAGCTGTGAGACAGCTTGAGACAGCTGTGAGACAGCTTTCTCTACTATGAACATTATTAAAACAAAGTACCGTTCTAGGCTCACCAATGAGCATTGCAATATTTGCATTCATGTTGGCATTCATTTAGAAACAACTGAAAGAAGAAGATTCTCGAGACCATTGATCAAAACAAATTTGCAGAAAAAGAATCTAAAGCAGTTTGAGGTCAAAGTTATTGAAAGAAACTAAAATGGTTGTTTCATATTCATTAGCTAAGTTTACATAATGCTTACAGCTTAATAATGACAATAACAATCTAATTGAGAGCTCGATTGGAATAAAAATAGATTGAATTTTATATGAATTTTTAATATATGTGAGGACGTGATGATCTGGGATCTTGATCAGAAGGTCGGGGTTCAAGTCCACAAGCTGCTGAGCATCAACAATGGGTCCTTGGGCAAGGTCCTTAAACTCCCCTGCTCCAGGGGTGCCGTCCCTATGGCTTGACCCTGCGCTGTGACCCCATAACCTGGGGCACGCGAAAACCCAGGGCAGTCATGGCCTAATGGTTAGAGAGTCTGACTCGTAACCCAAAGGTTGTGGGTTCGAGTCTCGGGCCGGCCACGACTGAGGTGCCCTTGAGCAAGGCACCGAACCCCCCCAACTGCTCCCCGGGCGCCGCAGCATAAATGGCTGCCCACTGCTCCGGGTGTGTGTTCACGGTGTGTGTGTGTGTGTTCACTGCTGTGTGTGTGCACTTTGGATGGGTTAAATGCAGAGAACAAATTCTGAGTGTGGGTCACCATACTTAGCTGTATGTCACGTCACTATATGGAATCGATTGTGACAGGTATTTATTCTGAGTTTTTAAACTGTAAATGGATATTTAACCACACAGTCTTTGAAACTTTACCTGTTATTGGAAGCAATGTTGATTGTCCTGTTGCCACCCCACCTGATATATGAGAGAGAGAGAGAGAGAGAGAAAGAGAGAGAGACAGATTTCAGAAATTTTAGAACTCATAGATGTTTGCTCTCATTGGCTTTACAGCAGATTGACCATGTGCACTTTCAAAACTATTAGTACTATGAACTGATGGCAGGGCTCACACTTACTCACTAGTTTTAAGAGAGTCAATTCGATTCAGTATTTATTTTGTATATTGCTTTAAACAACAGACAATTTGCAACATAAATTTTAGATGTATACATACACTTTTTTGAACTTCATGTTTATGTAACAGCCCGTGGCTGGGTCTGGTTAGGCCACTAAATAATCTTTGGCCACTAGATAAAGACCACAGAGAACCATGTAACATCTGTCTGCCTGACTACTTAAGAATAACATACAAGCTCTCATTCAGTCTTTGTTCTGGCAAAAGGTCTGGTTGATATGACATTTTTGAAAAAATAAACAAACAAACAAACAAATACATAGTTTGTTGTTTGTAACAAGCAACAAGTTGTTTGTTGTTTGTTCCTCCCCATATCCTTCTTATTTAAAGTTAGTTACTTACTGATAAAGGTTTTTAGTTTTATTTGCTATTTGGGATTTCTGCCAAACTTGCAGCATCATGTCAAGGAAAAAAGCTTGAGTATAATTATATTAGCAAACTCCAAGTACTTACTCATAAAAAGCAGGGTGGCCAAACACAGCAGCAGTGGACACCCCATTAAAAACAGTAATTCTGGGATTGGGGAAAAATTCATTAACACACATAATTTCTCACAGATCTATATATAGATACACATAAGATATATAAGATACATAAGATATTTTTATTAAATGATTTTATCAATGAAATCCTTTTAAAACACATAATTATACACACATTTGCATAATAATGTGTTAAGTTAAATGTTTAATTCATAATTTTGTTTAATGGATATACCATTTGAGTATATACTTTTAATCCACAGTGTAAAATAAAGATCCAATCAAAGCAAAAGTTTAAAATTGCACATATTCATTGTTTCTATTTAACCATGGGCAAAAGAAGAAAGGCACTGGGTGAAGTCTGTAATCGAGCAATAGCAAATTTATTATTCTCCAGAAAGTGGAATAACATTAAAGGTGATTAATCTATTTGCTTTTCATTATGATTATATTGAATACAAGTTTTGGCTTATTTAGTGCAGAAATCGTCTAATCTTATTTATTTTGACTCCTAATATTTTCCTGTAATACATATTTTAAAATAGATATATAAAAGTAAAAGCAGAAAAATAAAGTTAGATTAAATAAAGTTTCTGATAATTTAAAACATACCAGGCTGTAATCCACTTTTATTGCGACTGCAGAATGTCTGGGCAGCTGCCTATTTAAGATGTGCATCACTGGGTATTTTATATAGACCTGTAGCAGGAAACAAAAGCTGAAAAATGCAGCTGAAATATGCAGAGATGACTTGATTTACTGGTTCTACCACTGCTTATGAGAATACATTTTATTGTTGTGTAATAGATTGCTGTACAATGACTCATATTATATACACATTTATATCTGAGCATTATACTGTATATATGTGTATATACAATTAGAATTTTAAATCTGTGCAGAATAATCTTTGTGGCAAAAACAAATGTGCAATTTCTCAGTAACAAGCTACATTCTTGTTTAAATGAATTTCAAGAGAAGGACAAAAGATAGGTGATGAGGGAATATATACAACCACTACGGTTTAAGTAAAAACAGAAACTAACTTGATTCATGGGTGTTCCACAACATTAAATGCAACTGTAAATGTATATGCAATGATTTGGTGATAAAAAAGAGAAATGAAATGAAGAGTTGAAATGCAGAAGTTGAAATGAAATGCATTTGTGTGTTTTGTCAAACTCATACTGGGTGGGACGGTGGTGAGGGTGTTATAGTTGCCACCCTACAATGACTAATCTTTGTTAATTTCAAATAAATATTTTCTTCATGACACCAATTGTGAACTTAGTTTCACAACAATAGTGCAACATAATTAGCTATGAAATACTGGTAAGGAATACTGGTCTGACAAATGTGAATTTAAGATTTATTTCTTGCAATGTTGTCTATGTTGAGAGCATTGCTTTAATACAGTATAGCCAATAAGCGAGTGTGCTGTTATGAAGTCCCTCAGGGTGTGGTCAATGTAGATCCAGTCTGATAAAGGACTTTTCACATGTTTGCTTCTCAGAACGTACAATTTATAAATATTTATAGTCGCACAAATGTAAACCTGTTTGTTTTGTTGAAGCTTCTTCAGCAGAGAGTATCATTTTCACTTTTCAGCCTTTTGTGTTTATTACTTGATCTTTCATGATTTCCCATCAGCCTGTGACTTCATGAGTGCCTCCCGAGCCTTTATCTGTGTAGATCAGATAGATTAGTCATAATTATGTCATAATTAGACATAATGGTGTCTTTCTTATGCAATAAATTGACTGCAAGCAAAACACTAATCGAAATCAAAATAAAAATAAATATTTCAGAAAATATCATCTAACTTGCAGGGTAATAAATAGCTGCATAAATTAGCTACAATAAGAGTTTGTGTTTGCTCAATCCAGCAGACTGTTCTTCAATGTTTTTTGTTTTTCTGGCTATAATCCCCATTTTCACCCTAAATTATCTGCTTTTTGCACCACTGGGACTTAAGCAGGATGAACTCTATCCTCGGCATCCTCTACTCTCTTCAATTAACTTCATATCCTCATTTAACACTTCCATATATCTCCTTTTTGGCCTTCCTCTTGACCTCTTACCTGGCAGCTCCATCTCCAACAACCTTTTACCAATATAACCATCTCCCTCCTCTGTACATGTCCAAACCATCATAATCTAGCCTCTCTGACCTTGTCCCCAAAACAGATAACCTGAGCTGTCCCACTGATGTTCTTGTTTTTAATCCTGTTTATCATCATCACTCCTAAAGGTAACCTAAACATCATCATCTCTGCTACCTCCATCTCTGGCTCATGTCTTTTCCTCACTGCTACAGTCTCTAACCCATACAGCAGAACTGGTCTTAATTCTGTCTTGTACACCTTTCCTTTCATTCTTGCTGAAGCTCTCTTTTCCACACTCCTTGTTCCACTGGACGATTGCCCCAAATACTTAAACTTCTGCATCTTCTTGATCTCAGCCCCCTGTAACATCACTGTTCTACTTCCCTGTCTTTCATGTCAAGCCAAGTCATGTCAAGAAGCTTTTATTGTAATTTCAACCATACTGTATATAGCTGAAGCAGTACATAGTGAAATGAGACACGATTCGCATGTTTAAATTTTGCACGTTTTATGCCGGATGTCCTTTCTGACGCCAACCACTCTGTTTTGTCTGTGTCCGAGATAGGCACAGAAGTTGCTTGCTTGCAACCCCTGTGGCTAGATTAGATTTATAGTTTTAGATTTATAGTAGGATAATGTGAAAAAAAAAGTTATGTTTTGCAATGAACACTTCCAGTGAATACTTTGCATATGAAAGTGTTCTTGGACATTCTGTTACACTCTAAAACTGTACAAACCGGTTCAATTATGATTAGCATCTGATGCTTTAAAGCTGTTTTTTCTGGTATACTTTGCATAAGTGCATTTAATTGGGAGAACAGTGTTTGTTTAATATGATGCCATTTCTGTATAATGTAATATTTACATGGTAATTGACAGGATTAATACATCTTCACATCCTGAGATTGAACTGATCTCCTGAGACTTCCCAAGCTAGTATTACAGTACATTGGTAAAAGAGTGAACATTTAAAATAGGGCTTTTGCTATCCTAAATACGAATGCTTTTACTAAACTAACTTTGCCTGTCTATTTTGGAAAAACCAAAACTGTCACATGTGAGCTTTATCATGTTGCTTTAATATCCATATTGTACTTTTTACGTTTGTACTTAATTTTATTTGCTTGCCTTGGCAGAGTTAACAAACTAGTTCTGTTGACAATAGAGCAAGACAGGCTTGGAAATTCCTCACCATACAGGTTGCTACTTTTCCAGGTTGCGAGATGAATTTTCAGATCTAGTTGTGTGCAGCATGTCACTGTCGTGAGCAGAAAGAAACAGTGATTTAGGAGGATTTTGGTAAAATACTAGAAATGCAAGGAATACAGAAGACACACAACCCCAGTATCCTAGTATTCAAGCTGAAAGAGACATTTACTGAATGAAGATAAGCAATTTACAAAGCTCCTTAATTATTTAGGTACAGCTATTTTAACACATGAATTTCCCAAATGCTATTACCTAAATTGCAGTTGTCAAAGTAATTAATGATGACAAAACAATTCTGCTGATTGTAAAGAAAGTTCTATGCAGGTTCTTGTTTTGAAAGAACATTTTGAAGATTATAAAAAGCATATTCATCTGGAATGGAATCCGGCATAAAACCTGTGAGAAATGAAAATATGCATATTAGATTAATCACTGTGGTGACACCAAACAGGGAGCAGTTGAAGGACAAATTTGTGTTAGGCACTTTAACCACATTGAATCACAGACACATTGCAAAACCTTGTAGTTTATCCCACCAATCCTCTTGTTCTGAGCCATTATTATACGGACAGAAAGTACATGTCAGATTGTTTGAGACAAGACCAGATCCGTACAGAAAGTTTTTCTCTATTTTTTCAACAAATGAAAATGTTCAAAATTGTCCATAAAGAGCTTTGTTTTTCATAAAATTACTGTTAATAAATGTTTACAAAATGTTAATTATTCAATATATTTCATAATGTTTCTAAAATCTCTGTTCTTTTGTAGAAGTGCTATAAACACTATAGACATATAATTATACAGCATGTACTACACCAGAGGTTCTCATCTGCAATATTGTATTGTATGTTATCTGTATATAAACAATGTAATTTTGAGATTGTAACTTTTAAATAATAGCTATTTAGTAAATCAAAACTATACCACAGGTTCCTGACAATAAACAGAGCAAGTTGGACTAGTTTGACCACTGTATATTTAACTAATAATGTTGGCTTCATAATTAACCTATTGTTCTTATTATATAATATCTACTGCTTCTCATTATGCTGGCTTGACATAGACTCATACACATAGACAAAAAAGTAAAAATCATTATGTGCAACCCGCCGGTTTATCTCATCTACAGCCGACATTCAACCATGCGTAAGGCAGGTATGTGGTGTTTTTTCAATGGACTGTGTGTGTCTCGGCCTGTGTGGCTGTCTCTCTTTTTGTGTCTGTCTGTCTGAGTGTGTCTTTCTCTGCCTGTATGTACATCTGTGTGCCTCTGTCTGTCAGTGTGCCTGGCTAGTTGTATGATTTTGTGTGTGTGTGTGTGTGTGTGTGTGTGTGTGTGTGTGTGTGTGTGTGTGTGTGTGTGTGTGTGTGTGTGTGTGTGTGTGTCTACCTCTGTTTGTGTCTCTGTCTATGTGCGAGTCTCTGTTGGTGTCTCTCTCTTGTGTGTGTCTCTCTGTCAGTTTGTATGTATGTCTGTCTCTGTGTGTGTCTCTGTCTGTGTCTTTGTTTGTGTGTGTTTGTGTATGTGTGTGTCTGTGTGTGTGTCTCTGTGTCTGTGTGGTTCTGTCTGTGTGTGTGTGCCTCTGTCAGTTTGTCTGTCTGTGTGTGTGTGTGTGTCTCTGTCAGTGTCTTTGTTCACGTGTGTCTTTGTCTGTGGATCGCTCTGTCTATGTGGCTATGGGTGTGTCTGTCTGTCTCTCTGCTTGTGTGGCTCTGTCTCTGTGGCTGCCTCTGTTGCTGTCTACTGTACATGGCTGTGTCTCTGGTTGTTTGTCTGTGTGTCTCTGTCTTGGCATCTCTCTGTTTGTCTGTCTATCTTTGTCTGTGTGTGTATCTTTGTGTATGTGTGTGTGCCTGTCTGTCTCTCTGTCTGTGTATGTGTCTCTGTCTGTGTGTGTCTGTCTATCTCACTGTGTGGCTCTGTCTGTGTCTTTGTCTCTCTGTGTGTGTCTCTCTCTGTGTCTGTACAGTATCTTTGTGTGGCTAGCTGTATGTGCCTCTGTCTGTGTGCGCATGTCTGTGTGTCTATGTCCACGTGTGTGTCTATGTCCGTGTGTGTGTCTCTGTCTGTGTGTCTCTGTCTCTCTGTGTGTATCTGTCTGAGTGTGTGTCCCTGTCACTCTGTGTGTCTGTGCTTTTCAGAATAAGACCTTGGTGTGATTATTAGCTCTAGTCTTTCATTTAAAGCTTTTGTAGATAATAACTAGGGTAGCCTTCTATCATCTCTGAAAGATTGCTAAGGTAAAAATATAATAGCTCTGTTTATCATAGAACCAGGAGATGTGAACACATCACTCCTGTTTTATACACACTGCATTGGCTCCCAGTCAGATTTTGAATTGATTGTACTTTTGTATTTTAATGATTTGCCACACCTTCCTTGATTAAAATATGCAGGCTATTTCATAGTAACCTACAGTAAGAAGTAAAGGCTATAGCAGGGTGCAAAGCTTTTTCCAGCACTCAATCTTACAGGCTACACCTGTGAAATATAAAGCCTGTCAGTCAAGTGAGATTGACATAAAAGATAACATATTCTAAGGTACTTAACACACTATTGACTCAGAATTTTACTTTATACTGTTACAAACTGGAACTCTTTTATTTGCTTATTGCTTTGTGTGTGTGTGTGTGTGTGTGTGTGTGTGTGTGTGTGTGTGTGTGTGTGTGTGTGTGTGTGTGTGTGTGTGTGTGTGTGTGTGTGATTGTTTTCTTTCGTTTTCATTTCTGATGAGAGTTTGTTAACAAAAACTGACAAGACTCTATTGTTTATTTCAACCTTAAATGTTTTCTTTAGTACTTATTCTTGGCTCAGGAATCCTGTCTAACAGATATTCATAGTCAAGTTCACTACAAAACATAATGCCGTCTAACTTCTCACATTCAGTAACATTGAGCCAGCTGTATGGCTGGTATGAGGAAGCTCATTGTACCTTTCCATCTCTCAAGAACAAACCAATATGTGGAGTGGCTAGGGTAAAGATGACTGGCACCTCATTCAATCTTCCAGTGATATAGCTATTAAAATTTCAAAATACTTTAATAAACCATATCAAAGAAAGTGGACACAGTGTTTAATCACAGAACTCTGAGATTAAAGCACTAAAAGCCACTTTGTATACTGTATATAACTCAAATGTCACATGTATGTAGGACGGTCATCAACATATATATACAGTATATATATATTCATTAATTTTCTACTGCTTATCCAAACTTCTCGGGTCACGGGGAGCCTGTGCGTATCTCAGGCATCATCGGGCATCAAGGCAGGATACACCCTGGATGGAGTGCCAACCCATCGCAGGGCACACATACACTCTCATTCACTCACGCAATCACACACTACGGACAATTTTCCAGAGATGCCAATCAACCTACCATGCATGTCTTTGGACCAGGGGAGCACAGTGGCACGGTGGCTTAGTGGTTAGCACGTTTGCCTCACACCTCCAGGGTTGAGGGTTCGATTCCCGCCTTCGCCTTGTGTGTGGAGTTTGCATGTTCTCCCCATGCTGTATATATACATATATATATTTATTTATTCTATATTAGGGGTGGCACGGTTCACAAAACCCACAGTTCGGTTTGTGTCACAGTTTTAGGGCCACGGTTTTCGGTTCTGTACGGTTCTTCTTGTTATTTTTTCTTTTAATCTTCAACACTCCAGAAATTTCCTTCAGCATTTGCTTATTAGCTTAATTATCCACAATTTAGGATACAGTATTAACATTTTTGTAATGTAATCATGCGCTAACTGAATTTGACTTGACTTAGCTTATTCATACACATTCACGCAACCTTTAAGGTAAATGGACGTGCTTATAAAGCAATAAACGACAGTCACAGTAACTTTATTAGAACTGTTAGTGAACTTGATTAACACACTATATATAGCCTAATAAAATACAACATGTACAGATTCCTTGTTCCGAAAGGACAAAAGAAAACCTCTTTAGCTCTCCAGGACACAGCTACCACCTCCTCATCCATTTGTGGCAATGAGCTCGGAGAAATGGATGAGTCTAGTTCATCTGCAGCTTCCAATGGTGTCAAAAGCACAAATGCACCCACTCAAAGATGCGACAATTCTGTCCCGAATGACTTAAACAGGGCGAATCCTTACCAGCCGGTTCTGAAATCATACCCCCAAACTCTTTTTGGAGGGAGAGAGAGATGTTTGTCGGCTGCTGGGTATCAGTCATGGCCGTGGCTTGAATATTCTGTAGATAGCGATGCATGCTTTCCGCCAAACAATGCTTCATGAGAGAAAAAAACCTTGTGCTTTTAGCTCATGAAAAAGCAATAACACATGAACTGGACATGGATGAGTTTGTAACAGAATTCTCTAAAATGAGTAGAAAGCTAATAATGTAATTATTATAGTGATAGAAGTAGATCTTTTTCAAGACCTGCCATGTTTTCCTCAAATCTACAAGTCACTAAACTGGTTCAAGATCTATTGTGTGGTTAAAAAAAATCCTAAATATAGGCCTACATAAGATTTTAAATAAATATAAATAAATTAAAAAAATAAAAAAATATATACACAATAACAATGGCCAAAAATGTGTAATGTTATATTAAATTAACAGATGTGAGAATAGTTCTTAAGAAAACAGCATTTCAGATAAAATTAACATTTTTAGTTTGTAACAAATTTGTTCTAGCTGATGTAAATAGTTTTTTAACAAAACCCAATTCTTACAGTTCATGCTTCACTCAAGTAACAAGGTTGTTTTAGTTGATATAAATAGTTTTAAAAGAATTGCCCCATTTATCAAATCTAAAGTTACTTAATTGATACAAGATCTGTTAAGGAGTCAAAAAAATATTACAAATGCAAAAAGAGAGAATGTAAAAATAAACACGTTAACCCTTTTTATATATATAAAGTTACTAAACAGTTCCAAAATATGTACAAAAAATATTAAAAATGAAGAAACCACAAACACAACAATAACAAACAACCCTAACAATTGTCTTAAATATATGGTATTAAAACTATAGACATGAGAGATTAAATCAGTAAAGAAAATTAAAGCGAGAGAGATTAAAGCAGCTTGTTATGTTATGCTAGATTATGCTATGTTATGTTATGCTAGGTAGGTTATGCCTTGCTAGGCTATGTTGCGTTATGCTAGGTTAGGCTTGCCTTGCTAGGCTATATTGTAACGTTATGCTATGCCTTGCTAGGCCAGGTTAGGTTATGTTGCACTATGTTATGCCTCGCTAGGCTGTTATGATACGTTATGCCATTATGTTACGTTATGCTATACCTCGCTAGGCTATTGTTAAGTTACGTTATGCTATGCCTCGCTAGGCTATGTTAGGTTACATTATGCTATGCCTTGCTAGGCTATGTTACGTTACGCTATGCTATGCCAGGTTGTGTTAGGTTACATTATGCTAGGGCCTGCTAAGCTATGTTAGGTTATGTTATGCTATGCCCTGCTAAGCTATGTTAGGTTATGTTATGCTATGACCTGCTAATCTATGTTAGGTTAAGTTATGCTATGCCTATGTTAGGTTACGTTATGATATGCCTCGCTAGGCTATGTTGGGTTACATTATGCTATGCCCTGCTAGGCTATGTTACATTATGCTTGCCTTGCTAGGCCATGTTTTTACGTTACGCTATGTTAGGCCTCATTGGCTGTTATGATACGTTATGCTATGCCTCGCTAGGCATTATATTGCGTTATGCCAGGACTCACTAAGCTGTTATGATGCGTTATGCTATGCCTCGTTAGGCTGTGTTATGATGCATTGTACTGTGCCTTGCTAGGCCGTGTTAGGTTACATTATGTTGTGCCTCACTAGGCTGTTGTGCTACGTTGCGCTGTGCCTTGCGCTGTGCCTCGATAGGCATTTGCTACATTATGCTATGCCTCCCTAGGCTGTAATGGTACATTATGGGTTACGTTGTGCTGTGCCTTGCTGGGCTATGTTGTGTTACGTTATGTTGTGCCGTGCCTTGCTGGGCCGCATTGTGTTGCGTTGCGCTGTGTTTATGTCTCGTTGGCTGTTGTGATGCGTTGTGCTATGCCTCGCTGGGCTGTAGTGATATGTTATGCGGTGGCTTGCTAGGCATTATGTTGCATTGTGCTGTGCCCTGCTGGGCTGTTTTGCGTTACGTTATACGATGTCTTGATGGGCTGTGTTGGGTTGCGTTGTGCTGTGCCTTGCTGGGCTGTGTTGTGTTGCGTTACACTGGGTTATGCCTTGCTGGGCTGTTGTGATGCATCGTGCTATGCTTCGCTAGGCTGTTGTGATATTTTGGACTGTGCCTCGCTGAGCTGTTGTGATACGTTATGCCATGATTTGCTAGGCGTTATGTTACGTTATGCTATGCCTTGCTAGGCTGTTGTGATACGTTATGCCATGCCTTGCTAGGCGTTATGATGCGTTATGCTGTGCCTCGCTAGGCATGTTGTAATACGTTATGCCATGCCTTGCTAGGCGTTATGATACGTTATGTTAGAACTCGCTAGGCTGTTATGATATGTTATGCAGGAAATATTTACTGACAAATGGTCTAACTTCTTAACTTGACAATGGTTAAATGTTAGCCAGCAATGAAAATGAAAAGCTTGATTAAATTTCTCTCCTCCTTGCAGAAGCTCTGCAGCAGTGTCCAGCAAAAGAAAGATAGTGACCTGGTGGATTGATAATCGACTGGCTCTGCTTGTATTCTGTTCTTAAAAAAAAAAAAAAGTAATGTTCCAAAGCTGGGAAAGGCACTGAGAAGCATACTAACCGCTGCTTCTTCAATTAATTAATAGCTGGACCGAGGTTTTTGCAGGAGTGTCTTGGTTGCCTACTCATTCGTTTACCTATAATAATTTGCTTTCTGCTGAACCTGAAATTGTCTGTTCTTTGTTGGAAAAGGAAGTTAAGAATGGATTTCTTGTTGGGCTTTTTGGAAGTAATTTACTAATAAGATTGGCTAGTGAAATGCTCGCTTTAATCCTCTGTTAATCCTTAGCAGTAAGAGCCAGGGAGGATTGCCCGGGGGGGGGGGGGGGGGGGTGTGTTTTCTGCTTTTCCAGTTAAATGGGAGATTGTTCCCAGAATCTGCTGCTGTTCCCTGACTAGCTTTCATGGAGCTCATGAAAAGGATGAGGAATTCAGAACTAAGCCATACCTCCAAATGTAAATTTTATAAGCTTGCAAATAAAAAAATTTAAATATGTCAAAGAATTGTCTTTATTTTGACTCAAGTGGTCCTGACTGAAATGTAGGTTATGATGGAATGATTCAGGAGGTTCTTGAAGATCTTGTTTATGTAGTGCCCACATGTGGTTTGGAATGCTGTCTTCCATTCATCCCATTCACGTATCCTGATCAGGTTATAATGCTTCTAAGATCCAATTTGGTTCTAGGGCCAAGGGTACCAGTGGTAAGCATGTTTTTCTGTTATAGCCTTTAGGCCATGATAATTGATACAGGGCCTTAGTCCCCATCCCTCTTCTCCATAAAAAAGAATAGCGAGGCCACTGGTGAGGGCTGAAAGAAACTGGCTGCCAGAGCTTCCTTGATGTTTTGCTACATCGCTTTGGCATCTAGTATCAGTGAGCGGTATGGAGGTGCTAGGGAGGAACCCAAACGCAGGACAAGAGGGGGCAGTTCTAGAGGGGGCCGGGGGAGGGGGGGGGAGTGCCCCTGTGACAACATGCTTGGACCCCCTTGTGGCCCCCCTAAATGTGGAGTGTAAAATAATTTCCATAAAAGTGTTTTTTTTTTTTTTTTGCAATTGTTTTTTTACATCCGTTCTTAGACAGTGGCAATGCGGAACAGAAATGTAACCCACACATTTTTAGAGGGACTGCTTAAAGTGGAACACAACAGTATCGTAGAACAGTTTTTTCTACTCAAAAATTGGTGAATGTTTAGTGCGAATATTATAGTTGAAGACTCAAAGCAAAGAAGGAAATATAGAGGTGAGTAAATTTGTTAATATGTTGTATTTGTATTAAATGCATTACAGAAGTAATGCATATGTAAATGCATAACGTTAGATCAGCTAATCTCACTTAAGTAAATTTGGTCACATATTCACAGATTGGAGTATCCCGAGTCAATAACTCCCGAGCTAAACGCTCTTTTTACCCAAATAGCACCTCTTTTTTAATCATAGTAATGTAGAGAGGCAGCTACAACCCAATTTTCCTCAAAATCAGCTTTCCTCCGCGGTGGACAAAATACACAAGTCTCTATGTGCAGATGACTGAGAAACAGATTCCAAGGGACCATCTGCAAAGTGCAAAACCCGAAAAGCGAATACTGTATTACAGTGAAATTATTGATTTTTTTTATGAAAAATCATAAAAAATAAACAAAAAGACATTTCCCCAAAATGAGCGTTGTAGTATAACTATCAGGACATCAGTGATGTGTGAGCTGAATTTGGTAACAGTACACTGTATTACAGTGAAGACAAAGGTTTTTTGTATTTGCTTTTTGGGTTTTGCACTTTGCAGATGGTCCCTTGAAATCTGTCTCGCACATAGAAACTTATGTATTTTGTCCACCACGGAGGAAAGCTGATATTCAATTCAATTCAAGTTTATTTGTATAGCTATTTTTACAATAGACATTGTCTCAAAGCAGCTTTACAGAACATAAACATAGAGCAGAAGGTAAACATAAGGAATAATAAAAGAAAAAAAATTAACAGAATAAAAATTCAAGATTATTATTAAATATACAGTATATAGTTCCCAATCTGTATGTATTTATTCCCCTCTGAGCAAGTCTGAGTTGACTCAGGCAGCAGTGGCAAGGAAAAACTCCCTTAAATTGGTAAAGGAAGAAACCTTGAGAGGAAGTGGACTCAAGGGGAACCCATCCTCATATGGGTGACACTGGGGTGTGATTGTAATATACAGTCAAACAAATGTTGTATTGTTGTAAGGTCATGGACTTCAGATCTCCTTAGTATCACAGAGTCTAACTGGAGATGTCTCAGGATTCTCAGAGTCGGCCTCGACTCAGTGGAGGTCCAAAGGCTTCGTCCCACAGAGGACGTCGGTAGCTGGTACAATGTGTACAATGTTGGTTGCCTAGAAGCAATGCAAAGCATGCATTGGCTGTGAGAGATAGAGGGATAGAGTGTGTGGACTTGGTGGAAGATACAGGGGAGTTTGTGAGTGTTCCACCAGTGTTGAGAGACGCAATACTCGTGCCGCCCTTGCACATGATGTCAAAACCAAAATCTGGCTATCAGAAAAGAAATGAGAGGGAAGAGAGAAAAAGAAAACAAAATGAGGGAAAACAACTCTTCACAAGTTTTTTTCTAAAGAGAACAGGTGAGATCTAAAGCACTGCACAATGTCAGTGCTAGCCAGTAAAATAAATGCTTGCTAAGTTGCTGCACAATTGTCTCTATTTCCATAAGACACAACTTGTTTCCAAGCATGTGATAAATGTTCTTATCATACTACTAAACTCTGAAGTAACACGGAAAGTGTGAGAAGTATTTTTAGAGATTAAATGTGAATATAAAACAATGTTTTCACTTTGCGTGTTTTTGCATCAAAACATTATGAACGTGGTCCAACATTTTACATGAATAATGGTATATATAAAATTGTAAACTGGCAAAGTATGAATGAATTAAAAAAATTAAGCACATAACACTCCAGAAACAGCAACAGAAAGTGAACTGCAATTTTTTATAAAAATATACTGAGTTGTTCCATCTATTTTAAAGGTTAGGACATATTATGATCAAAATATGATATACAGTGCTGCTGCATTGACATGAATACAAATAACACGTTGTTATACTATTTTATACATTCAATGCTGTAAGGCAGTAATTCACAAGTGGTTACTAAATCACTGAATCATATGTCCTGTCTATAGTAATACAAATTTTAATATACTAATTGCTATTCATTTTACATTATCATTAAAAAAGTGAAATAGGGGCCCCCACACAGTATCTTTGCATAGGGCCCACGATCCTACAGGTAACCAAGGTATGACAATTGTCCACAGGCGCAGTTCTTTAACTCATGGAAGTTACAATCTATAAACAGGAAATAATCCAATATTAATTAAACAGCAATAATAATCCACGGCAAAATAGGGCAAAAAATCGCTGCAAGCTCTAAACCCCAAAAATATAATCCAACCGGCAGGAAAAGCGCCGGAGCATGAAAATTGTTAGCAAATATATCTAGCAAAGCAAGGCTAGCAAAGTACACAACTGAAATTCGCAAAAACAGGCAAAACAAAAGGGAAAAAGTATATCCGACCTGGCAAAAGTCCACTGGGAGCAACAGCATCTATGGGTTGATTATCAAGCACGTTGGTCTTCCAGGGTATAGAGCTGATGGTGGTTGGGAGGTGGGGTGTGTGCAAGACTGCTAATGATTAGGCAAGACGAAGTGAAGGGTATAAGTTTGTGGAGGCCTCCTATTTTTCAGATGTCTTGTTCATTGTTTAGGTTATGGAGTATAATAGACCTGGAGCAAAGGAAGAGCATGGCTCTAAAGAAGGTGTGGGTGCAGATATGCAGGAAGGCTAGTTGGGGTTGGTTAAGTTCAATGGTAAGTATTATTAGACCGAGCTGTCTAGATGTTGAGAATAATAAAAAAAAATTTATATCATTATTGGTTAGGGTGCAGGTGGCAGTGAAATGGGTTTGTTAAAGTGCATAGACATAAGCAGGTGGTTAGTGTTAGTTGATTATTTTCAATTAGGCGTGAAGTTGGATTACAGTAGTAAGTAAATGCCTGCAACTACTATTATACATGAGTCGAAACGGGCAGAGACTTGGGTTGGGCCTTCTTTGGCTGAAGGGAGTCAGAAGTGTAGACCAAATTGGGTGGAATTTCCAGTGGTAGCTAGAATAATTTTTATTTGGGGAAGAGAAAGATATTTGAGATATCAAAGATTTTAGATAGTAGGAAATTTTTTTTGGATTTCTTGGGAGTTAAACTTTATTGCAATTCAGACTATGGCTAGCAATTATTCCTACATCTACAACTTAATTATAAATAATGGTTTGTAGGGCTGCTGTATTATCGTCAGCTCAGCCGTGTCATCACCCAGTTAGTAGGAAAGAGATAATTCTACCTCCCTCTCAGCCGTTAAATATGTATTCACTGTAGGGATGGTATTGGCCTGCACATTCCTCTCTGGGCACCAAGAGAACATCTGTGTGTGATTTCAGCCACAAAGTCTTGGTGCAGTGTTTTTCTTCACTTTTCTCATTCTGACTCCTATACAGTATAAGTTTACATTTACAGCATTTGGCAGATGTCCTTATATAGAGAGAAATCAAGCTGTGACTGTTAAGCAGGGATATTGCAAGATCCTAACCTGGGGATGAATCACCTGGGATGATCATCAGTTCAGTTTTGCTAGGATTGAGCTTTAACTGATGAGCTGTTATCCATGATGATACGTCTGCCAGACATGCTGAGATCCAAACAGAAGCTGTGGTCTGAGGGTGAGAAAGAGAAGATAAGTTGAGTATCATCAGCATAGCAGTGGTAAAAGAACACATGTGAGGAAATAACTTTACCAAGAGAGTGAGTATACAGAGAAAAAAAGAAGAGGAACAAGTACTGAGCATTGTGGGACACCAGTGGAGAGTCTGCATGGAGTAGATGTCACTCCCTCCATAATACTTGATATGAGTGTCCTTCCAGGTAAGAAGCAAACCATTCCCATGCTGATCCACTAATCCCAAGACTCTTAAGTGTGGACAAGAGAGTTGATTGTATAGTTGACCATAGCAAATGCTGCTGAAAGGTTGAAGAGGATTGAGGACAGATGACAGCTTGGCTTATGTAGCAGCATCTAGTTTTTCAGAGATATCCAAAGGGTATGTCAGCGTCGAATGTGCTGCTTTAAAGCCACACTGGTTGGGATCTTGGAGGTTGTTCTGTGAGAGATAGACAGTTGATTATCGACAATGCATTCAAGAGTTTTTGAAAGAAAAGATAAAAGTGATACCAGTCTGTAGTTACTGATGTTTCATGGATCCAGAGCAGGTTTCTTCAGGATGGAAACAACTCTTGCTCTCTTTAAGGTAGTTGATACATGAACAGATGTTATGGATCCATTGATAGTGGTGATGAAGGGCAGGAGGTCTTGCGAGATGGTCTGGAGTATAGTGGAAGGGAGTGGATCCAATGGGCAGGTGGTAGGATTGCAAGACTGGATGAGTTGGAAAATGTTTTCTGCTGCTATGGTTGAGAAATTCATCAACAAAAGAGTAGGGGAATCCTGACTGTGAGATGGAGGTGCAGTCGAGGCAGAAGTGAAGGTGTGCAGATTTTCTCAATCTTTTCGTGGTAAAAAGAATCAAAGTCTTCTGCAGTCAGGGAGGATGTAGCAGGTGGAGCCAGGGGGTTGAGTAGAGAAGAGAAGATGTTGTGGAGCTTATGAGGGTCTTGTGCCAAAGCTTCAAGTTTTTCCTTGTAAAAAAGAAGTCTTGGCTGAAGTCACATCTTAGGAGAACTTGGCCAGGAGTGTACGGTAATAGTCAAGATCTGCATCAAGTTGTGATTTTTTTCACTTTCTCTCAGATAATCTCAGCTCTCTTCGATTGTTGTGCAACACATCCGAAAGCCAAGATGCAGACCAAGACATTTTCTTGGGTTTAGTGGGTTTAGGGCAGAGAAAGTCCATGGTTTAGAAAGATTAGAGGAAAGGAAAGTGCCAAAGAGTCCAAAGGTAGTTAGGAAAAGGATTCGTTATCAGAAAGAGATGAAAGAAGCTACTGTACAGAACAAGGGGAGGCAGAGTAGAGGTTACCAGGGTAAGAGAGAGAGGGTGAAAGTTAGGTTTAGCTATGATAGGGAGAGTGATGGTGAAGGATACCAGGTGATGATTGCAGATGTATAGTGTCATGCCTGTAGCAGGGTACGGATGGGTGAAAACACGGTCCAGGACATTTCCTCCTTTGTGTGTGGGGAAGTAACTGTTGAGCATCAGGGCTAATGAGTCCAGAAGAGTCAGGAGGGAAGAAGATTGCATCTTGTAAGAGGGGAGGTTGAAATCACCAAGCACTGACAGAGGGGTGCAGAGGGAAAGCACTGAGCAGTGTGTCCATTTCTTCCAAGAAGTCTCCTAGGGGACCAGGAGGGCCGTAGACAACAATCATAACAAGGTTTATTGGAGAGGTAACTGAAAAGGCATGAAATTCAAAAGAGGAGATGGTTAAATGAGACATGAGGAGAGGTGTGAAACACCATCTCCTTGACAACAGTAGACCTGTACCACCACCCCTGCCCATTTCCCATGGTGAGTGAGAGAAAGCATAGGCAGAGGATAGAGCAACTGGTACAGCAATGTTCTGTGGGGATATCCAGGTCTCAGTTAGTGCAATAAAATCAAAGGAGTAGTGGGAAGCTAAAGCCAAGATTAAAAACAGCTTTCCTTATGGCAGACTGGAAATTCCTGAGCCCACCTACTGCTTGTCGGAGCTCAGAGAGGCCGCCTCCGAGGGTGAACCACACTCTTAGATTTTTAGACGAATATAAACTATTTAAACTAAACTTTACTAATAACACTATAATTGATACAAATAAAACAATGAGAAGTCTCTCCAGACCTGGATGAGAATGAGAAAACTTCTTTATTGCAGTCAATCAGCCAACACCTCCATTGAGCTCAAAGAGAAATCTCTAAGTCAAAAGCAATCAAATGAAAAACCCAAAAGACCAGTAACCCAAAAAGTTCTACAAGTTCAACTAGTTTTTCAAAAAGTTCCAATTAGTTCAATGTTCTACCTAGTTTAAAAAGTTCTACGTATTTCAAAAAGTTCTAACTCTCCCCAGAAAATCTCCTCAATATATAGCTTTCTAAATTCCCCTTATTTTACAGAATTACCTCCTACGCCTCCTAAGTGACCTTCTCTGACTTCCCCTTATTTCCCAGTAAAACAAGGTCTGCCCTTTACTCATATGCCCATATATGGATTTTCCTACCCTTTTAATTTCCTGTTGTTTTTGACCTACTGTACTTCATTGTTATTAAAAAAATGTCATTGTTAAAAATGTGCTCCAGAGAACTTCACTTCACTTTAATCCACATCTTGTGGATTAATCCTCTTTTACAGATACAGTACAATGAGTAAGTTTCCTCATTTCTTTTCTTGCTATTCTATACTGTATATGAGTTCTACTGATTATATAACTGATTGATTATATGTTAACTTTATGAGTTTGAATTATGACAAAAGTTCTTACTTATATTGGTTATGTTGTATTGCTATTTTTGCTGAGCCCTTGCTGTTTATAATGTTGCTTTGTATATAAGTGGAGTTCTATGTTGACTCCTTAAGTTTACTAAACCTATGAACTTTGTTATGATCAGAGGTGGCAAATGTACACACATCCTTTACTCAAGTAGAAGTACAGATACTCATTTTTTAATAGACTCCAGTGAAAGTAGAAGTAGTGACTACACTCTTTTACTCAAGTTAAAGTAAAGAAGTATGGGCTCTGACATGTACTTAAGTAAAAAGTCGCCGTTACTACTACCTGTTTAGTGTCATGCTGGATGTCATGTTTTATTTATATACTAATATGTGTGTGTGTATGTATATGTATGTGTATATTTAATTTTGGAGTGTGCTGATGGATATTTGTGTTCATCAGCCACAAGAGTGTTACGAAAGGCAGGCACTGATGTAGGTGAGGTAGGGTGGTGTCAGCGTTCACATTCATCCCAAAGGTGTTCAGTAGGGATGAGATCAGAAAACAATCACATATAGCAGGAAAGGTCAGGTGACCCAATACTTTTGGAAAGATAATGTATACCAAGTGTATCACCAAGGCCATATCCCAAACTGTAGGGAGATTCCAGCTCTGTCCTTGAAAACAACTCAAAATTATTTTGATGTTTTACAAATGACAAAATTAATGTTAATTAAATTAAGCACTTCGTGTTTTTGGGTTGACACCAGGGGCAGTTCTAGGATTTCATCTTTAGGGGGGCTTAGCCCTCAGTGAGAATTTAAAGCAAGAAGAGTTCTATATTATATATGACAACTCTGGTAATAAGAATAGTGAAATTTCACTGCTTTTGGTTGCCGTCTTTGCGTCTTTCTGCCGATTAACGTTATAGATAAACACCTCCAGCTCTGACTGCGCGTGCACGCTGGACGTACCTGTGCTTTTCTGTTCAAATAAAGCAGACAGCTGATGACGCACTTTTGAAAGACTACAAAGCATGCGCGTAAAAGTATGGAATGAAAGCAAAGTAAAAAAAAAAATCGCTCTTGGATCAAACTGATAAATAATTTTCTTTCCCATCGACGACATGTCCTGCATTTTAACGTAATTTTTATTGTTTATTTAGGAAAGTAAAAATTATACTTATAGTTTTAGGGTGGCTGAGACAGACAGGGGGCTGAAGCCACCCTAAAAAAGGTCTAGAACCGCCCCTGGTTGACACAATTCGCAACGCATTCTCCAGGAATCCTTTTTGACGCAGATTATTTCAAACATCACCCTCATATATGGCCATGGGTGTTCAGGAATGTCCTCTTGTTACTTATTTTAACATTGGTGACTCCCTCTGAATTAACATTAGCCATTCGTTTTTTAGGCGTGCTGCTCATTGTTAGCTCCGCTATCCTTAGTCTATGTCTAATAGCCAGTAAATAATACAGTACACCAGTCACATGGTGAAAAAGCCGCACAATGATAGGATGTTAGGCTGGAAACAGCGCTCAATGAGAAGAAATAATACTAAAAGTAACGAGTCCGTTTTGAAAATGTAAGAAGTAAAAAGTACAGATATTTGTGTAAAAATGTAATGAGTAAAAGTAAAAAGTTGTCCGAAAAGTAAATAGTGGAGTAACGTACTGATACCAGAAAAATTTACTTAAGTACAGTAACAAAGTATTTTTACTCCGTTACTTCCCACCTCTGGTTATGATCTCAGTCTGTCACTTTCCAGACGGCTTGCACATGCATATTTTAAGCCTTAGTTCCTCTATTTCTACTAAAGGTCAGGTTCCCCTTTTCCCCTAAATCCTCAATCTCAGAATCAGCAGGTTCGTCCAGCTGGTCGAATGATTCAGCTGTCTCGCCCTACTTCCTACATGAAGCCTGTTTCAGCTGAACTTTTGACTTTCACTTCCTCACACATTGTTGGTCAGAAACCTCTGACTCGCACTTCCTCTACCCAAACTCCTTTGTCCTATAATTTTATAATTACAATAAACTTCTTTTCTTGTTGACTCTGGCCTATTCCCATATGTCTTATGTCAAGTCGGCAGTTATGACGCATATTTTGAGCGACAAAAAAATTAAACACGGTTTATTTTAATGTTACAAGAGCATCATGATCTTAGAATTTCATTTTTTTTAAAAACTAACTAAAATAAAATAAATTTAAATTAAGTATTTATTTTCCAAATCTACAGGGAGCCGCAGCTGAGGGATGAAAGCGCCACCGGTTGCCGACCCCTCATCTAGACCATGCGTCAAAAGGAGGGATGTACAACAGTATTTCTAGATACTCGTCCATGAAGCACTTTACAAATTACTCTCAAAGATTTTGTGAAAGCTGTGTAATATACTCTACAAATAATACAGGCAGAGGTTTTAAAACCCCTAGAGTGCACACACACTACCTGAGGGATGATTCCAACACTTAGAGATATATTTCTTTGAAATGACACCTAGAGCTACAGTACTGTTTGGTCATAGTTGACATGTTTTCAAAATAGATAGAGGCTTTACCAAACTAAGTGCAAGTTCAGTAGCTAAAGCACTGCTGACTGAAACCATCAGGGAAAATTACATTTTAAAAACAAATTGGCCAAATGCTGTGAAGAGACAGGTTTGTCATGGTAAAGCACATCCTACTGTGTTAATGCACATGAGAACTAGGATAAGCACTCACAAATTAGCCTAGATGGTAGTGTTTCTAATCCTCAGTGAGGTGGGATGAATGCGTAAGGGCAGTGCTTGCACTCAGAGCACCAATAAACGTCAAGAAATGTGAGGGATCACTTAAAGGTTAGTGTTATCTATAAAGAACCACCCAAGAGACATTCTGAACTTCCTGAAATGCAGAGGCAAGAAAGTGGTGTTTGGGAAAAGACCTGTGTTGTGCATGCTGTTTGGGCACTTTGAATATTGCAATTCAGTTCCCGTGAGTAAAGAGAAGAAAAAGCTTCTTGAAAATGAAGCTATTTTCAGTAATGACAATTCTGCAAACTGACCAAGGATTGCTTGTTATAGAAGTTATGGAAGGCCAGCTAGGTGCTTAGATGTCCATATATTCCTTATGATTAGTTCACATGCCCGGATTGGTTCACAGTGTGGTGGTCCACCACTGGTTTAACCTAACTGTTGTGAAGAAGTCTACTATGCCCAAACTATCAAGGAGTGTGAATGTGACCACGATGACAAGACCCACAAGCTCCATGGTGATTTAACAAGTTAAGAAGTTAGACCATTTGTCAATAAATATTTCCTGCATAACGTATCATAACAGCCTAGCGAGTCCTAGCAGAACGCATCATAACGCCTAGCAAGGCATGGCATAACATATCATAACAGCCTAGCAGGTCCTAGCATAATGTATCATAACGCCTAGCAAGGCATAGCATAACGTATCACAACAGCCCAGCGAGGCACAGCCCAACATATCACAACAGCCTAGCGAGGCATAGTACTGTACAACGCATCACAACAGCCCAGCAAGGCATAAACCAGCGTAACGCAACACAGCCCAGCAAGGCACAGCACAACGTGACCCAACACAGCCCTGCAAGGCATAGCATAACGTAACGCAACATAGCCCAGCAAGGCATAGCATAACGTAATGCAACACAGCCTAGCAGGGCACAGCACAACGCAACATAATGCCTAGCAAGGCACCGCATAAGGTATCAACTACAGCCCAGTGAGGCATAGCACAACACATCACAACAGCCAACGAGGCATAAACACAGCGCAATGCAAAACAACATGGCCCAGCAAGGCACAGCAAAACATAACATAGCCCAGCAAGGCATAGCACAACATAACCCAACACAGCCCAGCGAGGCACTGCACAACGCAACGCAAGGGCACAGCACAATGTAACACAAATACAGCCCAGCGAGGCATAGCATAATGTAACATAATGCCTAGCAAGGCATGGCATAACGTATCATAACAGCCTAGCAAGGCATGGCATAACGTAACAAAACGCTTTTCGAGACACAGCATACGTATCATAACAGCTTAAGGAGGTATAGCACAACGCAACATAACTCCTAGCAAGGCACGGCCTAACGTATCACAACAGCCTAGCGAGGCATAGCATAACATATCACAACAACCTAGCGAGGCACAACATAGCGTAGTGTTACCTAACACGGCCTAGCAAGGCACAACGCAACACAACATAGCCCAGCAAGGCACAGCACAACGCACCATAACACAGCCTAGCATGGCATAGCATAACGCATCATAACAGCCTAGCGAGGCATAACATAGCATAACATAACCTAACATGGCCTAGCAAGGCATAGCATAACGCAACACAACATAGCCTATCGAGGCACAACATAGCATAACGTAACCCAACACGGCCTAGCAAGGTGCAGCACAATGCAACGCAACACAACATAGCCCAGTAAGGCACAGCACAACGCACTATAACACAGCCTAGTGAGGCATAGCATAACGCATCATAACAGCCTAGCGAGGCATAACATAGCATAACATAACCTAGCAGGGAATGTCATAATGTAACCTAACATGGCCTACCGAAGCATAGCATAACGTAACGTAACATAGCCTAGCGAGGCATAGCATAACGTAACCTAACATAGCCTAGCAAGGCATGGCATAACGTATCACAACAGCCTAGTGGGCATAACAGAGAGCAATGTAACCTAACATGGTCAAGCAAAGCATAGCATAACGTAACAACATAGCCTAGCAAGGCAAGCCTAACCTAGCATAATGCAACATAGCCTAGCAAGGTGGAGCCTACATAGAATAACATAGCACAACCTAGCATAACATAACGAGCTGGCATAGCAAGGCACATTGAGGCATAGCATTACCTAGCATGAGGTAATCTAGCCTAGTATAGCAAGCATGGCATGACCCATCGTGACGAGTGTAGCAAAAGCATAGCATAACCTTATCTTATAACATAGCGTAACATACAACAATATAACCTAGCATAGCAAAGCATAGCCTAACGTAGCGTAGCATAACAGACTGTACAACACACCAGACCTAAGGTCGCTTCCGGCTCAACAAACGCACCATTATACACGAACATGCGCGCCGTATCGATTTACCGTAAGTTCAAAGCGTCTTCAAACTTCCCCTTCGGCTCAAGTATACTAATAGTAATAACGAACTCTTATAGTTCCATATCATGAACACAAAAGGAGATAGCTTGCGGTTTAAACTCCAAATAGCCGCCAAGTTTAAATCACAGTTGCAGCATTGCAGAGGAAACAGCCAAGCAGACAGACGGAAAAATGCATTTAAATTGGGCACCCTGTTGAAAGGGACCAATAGCGCGCTTAGGAATCAGATCAGCTGATGGGCTGGGTTAGATAATTTTGACTGTCAGCTGATAGCCGAGCTTGACTATGTGGCCTGCCTGAACTGACACTGAACGCTATATTTAATATGCTTAATTTTAGCTGGAGTGTGCATATGAAAATGTCTCTCATTGTGTGGTCAATATCGAAACAGTCTGAGTACAAACATTTCAAATGTTTTAAAATTTATAAAGATGTATAGTCACATAAAAGTGGCATGTACACCTGTTTACACCTAAATTTTCTGCAGAGAGTATTACTTTCAGCTCTATTGTATAATCGTTGTTTGTGATCTCTTTGTCTCTTTGCAGAAATAATGATCTTTCATAATTTCCCATCAGAATGTGCCTTCATGAAGACCTCAGGAGCCTCTGTGTGAGTAGACATAATGGTGTTTCCCTTTTGATGCTGCGTCAAGGCTGACGCTATGTGAAATGCTTCTGTGAGAAGTGTCTGAAGCTCTGTGTGCACACATGCCAATTTAGTGGCTTTTGAAGGACAGGTGAGGAAGTGATTACGCGACAGTAAGTCTATATAAGAGCATCTACAGTACATCAAATTACTCCAGCTTCTTTGTCTTCAGGTAGTGCTCTGTGTATGAGTGTCAATTGTCTGTCCTGTCTGTCTAGTGCAGAGAAAGATATATATATACTGTATACTTTAGGGAAAAGCTAGGCAGGAAAAAAAAAACAATGTTACGATCCAAACATTTTAAGAGACTTGTGCATCCCCCTCTGAACTGCCAACACAATCTGTGGCATTCGAGGAACTCCTCGAGGTGGTGACACGTGCTACGTCTAAGTTAAATTTAGATTGGCCGGAAAAGGAGGTAAGTGTCGTCCTTTCTAATCTAGACGACCGCTTTCTGACTTCAGGCCGCAGGCCACCTTCACGCGGGGAGTTTCTCCCTGCCGCTGCAAGCAGCCTGAGCCATATTCCAGCCGCACCCAACCTCCTCCTAGCTCATTCAGGGCAGTAAAACGGGTAATGTGTCTTCGCGAGGTTGACATAACTATCAGAAAAACAGGCAGCATGGAAACTTCTGCCAGGGGTGTCTCAGTGGGTCCTGGATACTGTAGAAAAAGTGTACAGGATCCAGTTCTCCTCCCGTCCTTTGTGTTTTTAGGGTGTGTTGCCCAAGATCGTTGGCAGGCATCAGGCGGTGTTCTTCCAAGAGGAAAGGGGCTATAGAGCATGCTCCCCTCTTACAGCTGATATTTCATTGTTCCCAAGAAGGACAGGTGGGTTCCTTCCGAATTTGGGCCTGCGGGCTCTGAACTGTACTCTGAAGACTTATAAGTACAAGATAATTACGCTCAAGGTTATTGTGTCCCAGATCAGACAGAGACTCTACTGAATGCTAGGGCTCCCTCCACTAGGAAGCTGTATGATCTGAAGTGGAAGCTTTTTCATCTCATGCCTAGAATTTGCCCCTGGCATGTCCAAGTCTATTCTGCACCTCAGGGCAGGATAGATCCCTAAGGTGCCCAGGATTGCAGGTTGTCCAGTCATCCTGCAGGCTTACTGTCCCCCACCCCATGAGTTTTCAGAACAGGAGAGGCTGCTTTGCCCAGTAAGGCCTTGAGGGCCTTGAGGTCCTCATCCAGTGCCTTAGCCAGTGTCCCCCTTAAAGATATTTGTGCTGCGGTGGGTTGGTCCTCTCCGCACACCTTTATCATGTTCTATAGCCTAAACTTGGACCCCACCCCAGGGTTCCTCTCGTGCTTCCTTCAGACAAATAGAAGCTGGAGTAATGGGACATAGATGCCCTTATATGGATTTATTGGCATGTAATCACTTAGTCACATGTCCTTCCCGAGCCATTAAATTGGCCCCATAGCGTCAGCCCTGAAGCAGTGTCTCGTTCCCTTCTCAGGACACTTGTGAAGTCATTTAAAACTTAAGCAAAGAGTTGTGTGTCCATACAAAGGCTGTGATTTTCAGAGCAATGTATATTCAACATTTAATGCACACAACAGTAGGAATCACGATAGGAGCGCTACACCACATTTTAAACCAGGAATAGTACACAACATTAAGCAACCAGATGAGTTGACCAAAGAAGAGAATGAGAGAAAGAAGACAGTTTAGGATTACTCTTAGGCTATATATAGATTTTTTGAAGTGGCTAATCCATTGGGAACATCCAAGAAAGAGCACAAGCTTTGCACAGTATATTGGGTGCTTGCTAACCTTGATTTCAAATATTGGTCAGTTTTGCACTCCATACAACTTGCACTTTTTTGTAAGGTTAATACTGTGAAGGAACATGGCATGCAGAAATCCTTCATCCCCTCATTCAGGATCTTGCAACGCTAGAGGAACATGGTGTTACCAACTAGCAGAAAGTGATAAAGGCACTGTGTTGTATGTAGCAGCAGACAACTTGAGGGCTCACTCTGTGGCAGGATTCCAGGTGAATTTTGCAGCCGATCACTTCTGTCGGTTTTGCATGTGTAGGCAAGATGAGATACAGGATAAGGAGGTCAGATAAAGTCTACTCCATTTAAGGACAAGAGAGAATCATGACAGACATGTACAAGATGTACTGTACATGGCCCTGCTGAAAATCTGTGACACTTTCATGTGGTCAATGGTTTTCCCCCTGACACTCCTTTTTGGAGGGTATTTTGCCAGCAGAACTGTTACTGTCACACATTTTCTGATAAAGTTGACCAACCACAGATAAGTCCAAAGACTCACCAAGAGAACTATCGGGGTCAATGGCCATGAAAACTGGTTACTGCAGAGTTACTGCAGCAAACCTTTCCAACCTGCAAACTTTGTCCAAAGCATCATTTTATTCAACGCTACCCTCGAATGATAAAAATCTTCGGCCCTGTAGTAGATGTGTGTACAAGGTGTTTTGAAGGAAAACAGTTTTTTTAAAAAAAAAAAAAAGGTTGTGCATGATACTCGCAATTTTAAGAATTTACAACAAACCTTAGCTGTAAGACACCAGAAAATGATAGCCTTCCTTCCATTCGGATTCCACATCATTCTTCAAGCCCCCTTTGGAAATTACTAAAGTGAGGTCAGTTATAATCTTTCTAGCATTTTACTCTGAAAATGTTCAGAACTCCCAACATCAGAATAATCTGGAACAAAGTATGGTGTTGGTTGCATCTTCATTTTGTGTTGATAGTGTAAAATATAATGCAGATATGATCTTTTTTTTTTAACTTGTTCAGGTCTCCCAGAGCAAATAGCAAATATTGTTGTTATTAATACAGAAATCCTGTTGGCCTGTATGCTTTTGACTTAATAGTATGTTGAACACTTATGTGCTTATGAGTTGTGCTTCAGTGGGGCAGGGTCTCTCACAGTCACTCATTTTTCTGATCAGTCGTGCGCGTCTGGAGAATCGCGGGACTGCGCTGGAAACGGGGGTAAATAATCCACTCGGTGTCAGTCCGGAAGCAATACAGATAGTTTGAACCGCTAGGTCCTGGGCGCTCTTCTCTCTGGGGATCTGTACGCGGTCGAGGCAGGCCTGGGAGATTAAGTTCCCTGCTGAGCCGGAGTCGACCAGAGCACATACGGAGATAGAGAGAGCGGGGGTTATGAGGGTTATGGTGAGCTTTGATAGAGGCGAGATGTCGACAGGGAGCTTGACTGTACTCACCGCAGGACATGGAGGACGAGCGGGGCATCTCGAGAGGGAGTGGCCTGATCTTCCGCAATATAGGCATCTTCCTGCTGCACGGCGGCCATTCCTCTCCCTACGGGACAACCTCTGCGAACCCAGCTGCATCGGTACCGGATCAGGGGAGGAGGCGAGATTCGAAGCGCCGGTGACGTGAGGTGGAGTGGAAGGACAAGCCGCCAGACGTTGTGAGAATCGAATGGACCTTTGTATGAACTCCTCCAGCCCCACAGAGTCATCGTGTACCGCCATCGCCTGTTGGATCTCCGGTGCTAGGCCTTGCCGATACACGCTGAGCAGTGCCGTCTCGTTCTAGCCAATGGAGGTAGCCCGAGTGCGTAAACGGACGCTGTACTTGGTGATGCAGTCCCGCCCCTGACGTATTCTGATTAGCTGGTCGGCCGTGGAGATGGTCCCGGAAGCGGCGCAGAACACCTCCCTGAAGTGCACGGTGAACGCAGCATAGGTTGTCGTTATGGGGCTGGCAGCCTCCCACAGCGGCTGCGCCCATTCCAGCTCTCTTCTGGAGAGGAGGGAGATGATGAATGCCACCTTCGCATGTTCGGTAGGAAACCGTGGCGGATTCATTGTGTCAAACCCCGGAAGGAGGAGGATTGGAGACCGAACCATTGCAGGATAGCTTCAAATGAAAGAGGAAGACAAACATATCCAGACAACACGGGGAACTCACGTAACTAATTACACGACACGTAACTATATTAATGAATCCACACTGCCATCGGCAACGCAGCTCACATATATACACAAAGGGACAATCACACACAATGGGGAACAGGTGTGGTGACCAGGAGGAGCAGACGAAGGCGGGGCAATCACGTGACAAAAAGAACAACAATCGCACATGGCCAAAGTCCGCGCTGATCCCTGACAGATCCGCGCTGATCCCTGACAATTGGATAGTTTTGGTCCCTCACAGCAAGAATGACCTGGGTTCAATCCAGTAACACATTTGACAAACAAAAAGAAACAGTTAAATTAATGGAAAAATAATGAACAAGACTTGAAGGCTGTGTAGGCAGGACCGATAGATAATATTTCTCTGTTTATAATGGAGTTTTTGTGTCATACAGGATCCAAACAATAATGAGGGCTGGGCACAGGTGGCTGTTGGCTTGCTGACAGTTATTAGCAAAGGGTCATGTGGCCCAGTCGAAGGATCATCCTGGCCCAGTCGAAGGCTAGGGCAGCCAGTCATCGAGATGCTGTGCTTGCCCATATGAGGTCTCTAGGCCTCAGTTTGGACCCAGAAAAGTGTTTGCTTTCTCCTTTTCAGAGAACCACCTTTCTGCGGCTAGTTTGGGACTCCACCATGATGCGGGCACATCTGTCTCCCGCTCAGTTGGCTTCCATCTTGTCAGCAGTGAAACTATTCGGCTAGGCCGAGGCACAGAGGGTGCCCAGCCTTATGTCGGCAGCAGCCAACGTTATCCCTTTGGTTCTGCTCCACATGAGGCCATTCCAGCTCTGGCTCAGGTGTGTGGGCTTTCATCCTCACAGACATCCCCTCAGGGTTATAAGGGTTACGTGCTGTGGGCTTCGTACCCTTCTTATGTGGAAAAGACCCCGGTTTCTGGCCTTGGGTCCCACTCTAGGGGCGTGTCACCATCACAGGACTCTTTCGACGGGCGCATCGCTTTCGGGATAGGGAGCGGCCTAGGATGGCCATTCTGCCCAGGGTTTATGGGAGGGCCCCTATCTCTCATGGCACATAAACTGTGTTTCTAACACTTTATTCCATGCCTCAGGGGCTGCCATGTCTTAGTACGCACAGACAGCACTGCGTATCAATCCCCATATCAATGTTTCCCCATATCAATCATCAGGGCGGTCTGCATTTGTGCCCCCGTTTTAGGTTGGCACAGCAGATTCTGCTCTGGGCAGAGACCAGGTTCCTTTCGCTGAGAGCAATTTTCATCCCAGGGCATGTAAATAGGGAGGCAGACTCCCTGTCGAGGCAGGTGCTGAGGCCCGGGGAGTGGCGTAAATGTCATGAATGTCTCCACCCCCACGGCGTGACATTGGTGTGGACGTGGCCGAGGCTCCGTCAGTGTGCCTTCCACTGGTAGCTCTGCTCCCGCAAGCCCTAGCCAGAGTGTGCCACGACCGGGTCAACCTACTCCTAGTTGCCCTTCGTTGGCCCTCTTGAGTTGGTTCACTGTCCTCCCTCCTGAACAGCACTCCATGGGAGGTTCCCATCAGGAGAATGGCGTTTCACCTCCTGGTGTCTGTCGACGACAGTATTCACTGCGTCGCCGGTCAAACCCTGAGGCGAAACTGGGGCGTCCAGGAGAAAGGATTTATCCTTATCCTTTATATCCGTTAGATTGAACCACAGGTGCCTCACCATGGCAACTAGCACAGCCATTGAACGGCCTATGGAGCGGGCCGTCTGCTTCTTGGTACGGAGCGCAAGGTCAGTGGCTCGGCAGAGCTCAGGTATCGCCTGAGGTCCCAATCCCTCACCACCGTCAAGCTCTGCCAACAGGTCAGCCTGGTAGGCCTGCAAAACGGCCATGGTGTGCAGAGCCGTACCTGCTTGGCCTGCTTCCATATAAGCCTTGCCCACAAGGGCTGAAGTGGTCCTACAGGGCTTGGAGGGAAAAGCAGGTCTCCTCCATGCGGGCGATGTAGGTGAGAGATAGCCCGCGAGCGTCCCTTCAACCCTAGGCATCACCCCATAGCCATGGCTTTCAAGCCCTATAATGGCTGAATAATTAGACATGGCTGGATTAAAAACACGTGCTGAAAATGGATTCTTCCAAGACCTCGACACCTCAGCATGGAGGTCAGGAAAAAACGGCAGTCGCCTGCGTGCAGGTGGCCTGTGGCCTGAAGTCAAACAGCGGTCGTCTAGCTCAGAACGGACGACACTAACTTCCTCTTCAGGCCAATCCAAATTCAACCTACCCACAGGAGCTCCTCGAACGCGACTGATTGTTCTTTCTCATTTGTCGGCTTTGCCGAGGGGGAAAGCCCGTCCCCGCACACATCAGCCCGATGCGGAAAGCAGCATGATCTCTTCCGGGTTGAGAGAAATCGCAGCGCGAGCTCCCGAAACCGAGCAAATGGAGTCAGGGGAGAGGGCAAGAGAAAGGGAAACACCCGTCTCTTGCTCCGCCTCCGCTAACTCGGCCTGAGAACCCCATGATCGGAGCCGCCGCGCCACCTCGGCGGACGCAGGACCAAACCACAGGCGCAACTGATTGTTGATTGGTTGAACTGATCGGAGAGTGCGCAGAGGGAAACCCTCACAATGCACGCAGCCGGCTCCCTCTCCCAAACAAACAACACAAAGAGAGTGCGTGTCGTTCCCGTGATAAACGGATGCACGCATTTCTTAAAATGCTTGGCCTGTAACATATTTTATGTCCCTCGCCTAGATTTCCCTATTTATTTTTCTCTCCCTGCACTTGACAGACAGTGACAAAAGACACACATAGACTCCTGAAGACAAAGAAAGCTGGAGCAGCATGGCATAGATGCCTTTATATGGACTTGCTGATGCGTAATCACTTCGTCACGTGTCCTTTCCGAGCCATTAATATGGCGTGTGTGCACACAGAGCTTAATGTCAGCCCTGACGCAGCGTCGAGTTCCCTCGAAAGGGAACATAACCAAGCACACATAATATGGAGGCAAAACACACCCTTGATCAACAACTACATGAATGAAGACCTAATGCCAAATGGCAATCAGCTGACAGCTCTTCAACAAAAAATTACATTATTTAAAGAGATAAAAGTTGCATGGGGAAACCTGGTTAAAACTTAATAGAAATATGAAATCATTTTGGTAAATAATACCAATGCATTCAAGAAATGTATCCCTTTAACATAACCTTTCCATGATTTTGCATATTTTGACTGACTATTTTCTGACTAAACTGTTTTAATTTCTGACTTAATTTCTCTAAAGTAAAAAAACAACTGTTGCTGTACCAATGTGGTAATGAATGCATGTGATTGTATTTGTTGTATTACTTTTTATTTTTGTACTTGCTGTATTTTAATATGTTGTCAAACTGTATGGCTGCTACCTTGGCCAGGTCTCTCTTGTAAAAGAGATTTTAATCTCAATGAGACTTCCTGGAAAAATAAAGGTAAATAAATAAATACATTAATAAAATGCATGCAAATATAAAGCTCTCTTTTTTACCACTTTTTGTTTTAACCTATGGACAAGAACTGTGGAAAGTGATCTTAAATCTTTTGGCTAGAGATAAATGCATCTAGAATGATCTTCTCAGCCTGTGACCAGCATGACCCTCACCAGGAAATACAGAAAGAAAATGAATAAAGAAATGAATGAATTACTTCAGCTACACCCTTCTTTTAGTCTGTTAAATAAAACACAGTCCTTTTTTAATCATCTTTATTTTAGGCAGCATTGTATTACAGAAAAACAAATATTTAAATAGTGAATAACATCTTCTTCTTCTTCTTCTACTGCTTATCCAGGGCTGGGTCACGGGGGCAGCAGTCTAAGCAGGGATGCCCAGACTTCCCTCTCCCCAGACACTTCCTCCAGCTCTTTCGGGGGAATACCAAGGCGTTCCCAGGCCAGCCGAGAGACATAGTCCCTCCAGAGTGTCCTAGGTCTGCCCCGGGGCCTCCTTCCGGTTGGACATGCCCGGAACACCTCCCCAGGGAGGCGTCCAGGAGGCATCCGAAACAGATGCCTGAGCCACCTCAGCTGACTCCTCTCGATGTGGAGGAGCAGCGGCTCTACTGAGCTCCTCCTGAGTGACCGAGCTCCTCACCCTATCTCTAAGGGAGCGCCCAGCCACCCTGCGGAGGAAACTCATTTCGGCCGACTGTATCCGGTATCTCGTCCTTTCGGTCATGACCCAAAGCTCATGACCATACGTGAGGGTAGGAACATAGATTGTCCGGTAAATAGAGAGCTTCGCCTTGTGGCTCAGCTCTTTCTTCACCACAACAGATTGGTATATCAACCGCATCACTGCAGAAGATACACCAATCCGCCTGTCGATCTCCCGCCCCTCCTTGAACCGCCACCTTATTGTGGTGGAGGGGTTTGCATGCCTGAATGATCCTAGGAGCTATGTTGTCTGGGGCTTTTTGCCCCTGGTAGGGTCTCCCAAGGCAAAAAGTTCCTGGGTGACAGGCCAGACAAAGAGCGGTTCAAAAAACCCTTATGAGTAAATTAAAATCAAGGTCTGTGACGTCGCCCGGTAAGGCGCAACCGGGGCCCCGCCCTGGAGCCAGGCCCGGGGTTGGGGCTCGCATGCAAGCGCCTGGTGGCTGGGTCTTGCCCCACAGGGCCCGGCCGGGCTCAGCCCGAAAGAGCGACGTGGGGCCGATCTCCTGCTGGAGAAACCGTAAGGGGCCGGTGCAATGTGGAATGGGTGGCAGTCAAAGGCAGGGGCCTCGGCGACTAAATCCCCAGACACGGAATCTGGCACTAGGGACATGGAATGTCACCTCGCTGGGGGGGAAGGAGCCTGAGCTGGTGCGGGAGGTTGAGAGATACCGACTAGATATAGTTGGGCTCACCTCCACACACAGCTTGGGCTCTGGAATCCAACTCCTTGAGAGAGGCTGGACTCTCTACTACTCTGGAGTTGTCCATGGTGAGAGGCGACGGGCTGGTGTGGGCTTGCTCATTGCCCCCCAGCTCAGCAACCATGTGTTGGAGTTCACCCGGGTGAACGAGAGGGTCGTTTCCCTGCGCCTTTGGGTCGGGGATAGGTCTCTCATGGTTATTTGTGCTTATGGGCCAAATGGCAGTGTAGAGTACCCGACCTTCTTGGCGTGTCTGGAAGGGGTGCTGGAAAGTGCTCCGACCAGGGACTCCGTCGTTCTACTGGGGGACTTCAACGCTCACGTGGGCAGCGACAGTGACACCTGGAGGGGCGTGATTGGGAGGAACGGCCCCCCCGACCTGAACCCGAGTGGTGTTCTGTTATTGGACTTCTGTGCTAGTCACAGTTTGTCCATAACGAACACCATGTTCAAGCATAAGGGTGTCCATCAGTACACATGGCACCAGGACACCCTAGGTCGGAAGTCGATGATCGAGTTTGTGGTTGTTTCATCTGACCTCCGGCCGTATGTCTTGGACACTCGGGTAAAGAGAGGGGCGGTGCTGTCAACTGATCACCACCTGGTGGTGAGTTGGATCCCATGGCGGGGGAGGAAGTTGGACAGACTTGGCAGACCCAAACGTACTGTGAGGGTCTGCTGGGAACGTTTGACAGAGTCTCCGGTCAGAGAGATCTTCAACTCCCACCTCCGGCATAGCTTCAATCAGATCCCGAGGGAGGTTGGAGACATTGAGTCAGAGTGGACCATGTTCTCCACCTCCATTGTCGACGCGGCCGCTCGGAGCTGTGGCCGTAAGGTCTCCAGTGCCTGTCGTGGTGGCAATCCCCGAACCCGGTGGTGGACCCTGGAAGTAAGGGATGCCATCAAGCTGAAGCCGGAGTCCTATCGAGCCTGGTTGGCTCGGGGGACTCCGGAGGCAGCTGATAGGTACCGAAGGGCCAAGCGAGCTTCAGCCCGGTTGGTTACGGAGGCAAAAACTCGGGTCTGGGAGGAGTTCGGTGAGGCCATGGAGAAGGACTATCGGTTGGCCTCGAAGAAATTCTGGCAAACCGTCCGGCGCCTCAGGAGGGGGAAGCAGTGCCCTGCTCACACTGTTTACAGTGGGAGTGGGAATCTGCTGACTTCGACTGGTGACATCCTCGGACGGTGGAAGGAATACTTCGAGGTTCTCCTAAACCCCACCGACATGTCTTCCACTGAGGAAGCAGAGGGCAGGGGCTCAGTTGTGGACTCGTCGATTCCCCAAGCTGAGGTCACTGAGGTAGTTGAGAAGCTCCTCAGTGGCAAGGCACCGGGGGTGGATGAGATCCGCCCTGAGTACCTCAAGTCTCTGGATGTTGTGGGGCTGTCTTGGTTGACACGCCTCTGCAACATCGCATGGAGGTTGGGGACAGTGCCTCTGGACCGGCAGACTGGGGTGGTGGTCCAGTACGAATTCTCCTCTCCAGTACCCTGGCATAGACTTTTCCGGGGAGGCTGAGGAGTGTGATCCCCCTATAGTTGGAACACACTCCTCAGCCTCCCCGGAAAAGTCTATGCCAGGGTACTGGAGAGGAGAATTCGGCCGATAGTCAAACCTCGGATTCAGGAGGAACAATGCGGGTTTTGTCCCGGTTGTGGAACACTGGACCATCTCTATACCCTCGCCAGCTTGCTGAGTTTAAGTATCTTGGGGTCTCGTTTACGAGTGAGGGAAGGATGGAGCGGGAGATTGAATAACATTCATATAGTAAAATAAATATATAATTTACACATAATTATATTCAATAAATCTTAACATTTATTTCTCATGTGATAGCATGTTACACATGGGAGCCTAGCCAATACATACAGAAAAATATTAAATCACTGTGTAAAAACAATATCAACCAATATAATTTGAACCATTTCTGTTTAAGAATCATCATAAATACATTTATTTAAATTAATAATAAAGCACAAAAAAGCATAGTGTTTCTACATGAATGTGTACTGTGTGTACGGAAGCATCATGGATGTTCCATTTCTTTCTCACAAATGATGTGCAGCTCAGCATCTCTTGGCTTTCTCGCTTTGACATTTACAGTATATTAACCCAGGACAGTCTTAGAAGTCAGGCCTGTCCTTTTTCAGCTTGCTGTAGTCCATGTTCACCGTGAAAAGCTGTGGAAAGGAAAATCGTATATTTGCTTCATCATTAAGAATAATTTGATGTCCTTGAGGTTATAACAAACACACATTTTTATCTGCAGATCTGTTTGTATATATTATATGATCAGTAACCAGGAAAACAAGGTTACATTTGCAGTTACATACAGTAAGGATTATTTATAGGAAGCAGTTGTTACAGCATTTTACTAGATCATTTTACTAGATCATTATTTCTGTTGCAGAATCAAAAAAGGAGGAAGCAGTTAACAAAGAAGATGCCAGAAGAGTGTACTCAAATGAAGGAAACTCCTTTATTAAACAGAAAAAATAAAAAATAAAAAGGTTATTAGGCTCCCAAAACATAAAACTCTTCACAGGGTAGTTTTCACTGATTAGCTATAACATTAGTACTGTAGCACTGATAAGTGAAGTGAAGTGGATCTCATTACAATAAAATTGACCATTATACCATACAATTTGATAGATAATGCCATACAGTAGATAATATTTCTGTTTTTGATCAGTATTTAGACCATTTTAATCCCCTTCAAGAGACTTATTTTCACTGTGTTTCTACCAGTAGCTATCCAAACCATTCTAAAGATAAAACTTCTCTTAGCACTGGCTATGTGCCGAAATCTTTTAAGCTAGCAGTAATCAAACCTTTGATTAAAAGACCCAACCCAGCTTTCCATCTATAGGCCAATATCAAACCTCCCTTTTATCTCAAAGATCCTAGAAAAGGTTGTTGCTCAGCAGTTATGCTCATACCTACATAGGAATAATATTCATGAAATGTATCAGTCAGGATTTTGGCTTCATCATAGCACAGAGACAGCACTGGTTAAAGTTGTAAATGGCCAGTAACAGGTCATTTACAACTTTAACCAGCACTGTCTGTGCTATGATCAGGGTTGTGTCTCGTTGCTAGTATTACTTGATCTTAGTGCAGCTTTTGATACCATTGACCATCCTATTCTACTTGATAGGCTAAAACATGTTGTTGGTGTTAAAGGGACAACAATCTCCTGGATCAGGGTCTTATTTGACAGATGGATATCAGTTTGTAAAACTAAATGGTGACCACTCTAAACAAACCAAGGTAATGTTCAGTGTTCCACAAGGTTCTGTTTTAGGCCCATTGCTTTTCTCCCTATATATGCTGCCCATTGGTGCAATTATTCATAAACATGGTATTGGCTTTCACTTGTGCTGATGACACACAGCTATATGTTTCAGCTAAGCCAGATGTGAGACACTAGCTTAATAAGATTGAAGATTGTGTGAAGGACATTAGACAGTGGATGCTTAGTAACTTCCTCCTGCTTAACTCTGAAAAGACAGAAGTGCTTTTTTTTAGATCCACAGAAAGTAAGCTTTCTGATTACATCATAGACCTTGGTGTGATTATTGATACAGGTCTCTCATTTGAAGCTCACATAAATAATACCACAAGGGTAGCCTTGCTAACACTAGTTCATGCAATTGTTACCTCTAGGTTGAATTATTATAATGCTTTACTTTCTGCATGTTTCAGTAGGAGAAAAACAAGCTCCAGTTGCAGTCCAGAATGCAGCAGAATCCAGTCCAGAATGCAGCAGCTAGAGTCCTAACTTGAACTAGAAGTTATGAAAATATCACCCCGATCTTATCCTGATTGCATTGGCTTCCAGTTTCGCATTGATTATATAATACTATAATTAACCTATAAAGCGCTTAATGGTCTCGCGCCATAGTACAAAAGGTGTAGGCTATTTAAGATAAGAGATAAGATACACCTTTATTCGTCCCACAATGGGGAAATTTCTTTGTTACAGCAGCAAAGAGAAAGAAATGCAAATATATAAAAGAATAGAGACATAATATAATATAATATATTATATTATATTATATTATATTATATTATATACAGTATATACACAACAAAATGTATAAAAAGAGACCATGAGTAGTAGGTACATGAACAGACATATTGCACACAGGTAATATTGCACGTTTTTCAAAAATTCTGTTATTGCACATGTTATTTAGAATACTTTGTTATTGTCAGTATTACAGGTAATAACAGTGTGTAATTATGGTGATTGATTCACTGGGAGCAGCTTTGATTGTACAGTCTAATAGCAACAGGGAGAAAAGACCATCTGTATCTCTGATGTTCTAATGTCTAGCCGATCTAGCCATCACAATTTGGCCTTTGTTAAAGTCACTCAAATCCTTGCTTTCCCATTTCTCCTGCTCCCAACAAATGAAATCTGAGAACTTTGGAAGGTTGAAAAAAGCATTCTTCTGCATTTTGGATCATTTTCAGAGATCAAATTGCACTCAGAAAGCAACACTTCTACAGTATATGCAAAAAAGTTGTTAGTCCCTCCATGCCAATGGCACTTTCTGTAACATTGTCATCCAACCAGGTCTCAGTAAAGATAAAGACACATTAGTCTCTCACCTCCCATTTTAACTCCAACCTGATACAATCCAGTTTGCTTCCAAGTGAGCAAACATTTGTCAGCAGGATTGATGTCAGCAGCATAATGAAAGGTCTATGCTTGGCACAAGCCCCTGCACGAGTGCCCTGCTTTTGCTTATGCATAAACTGCCTCCCCTTTTTCTGAAAACGTGTAGTGCTGGTAAGAAGTGCTAGTATTGTGCAGGCCTCTCGTCTTAGGCATAGTATTGCAAGGATTTGTAATATATCCATGATGTTGGTATTGTCCAGGATGATGATGTATGACAGTTTAGCTGATCTAGCAGCATGGAGTTTGTCATTGACAGCCAAATAGGTTGTCTCTATGGAATTCACCACTTTGAAGCCAGACTGGTTGGGATTTTGTGTGTTGTTCTGTGTGAGATATAGTAAAGATTGTAAAGAGTGCATTCAAGGATTAAGGAAATAAAAGAGAGAATTCTGGTCTGTAGTTGCTGATATCTGTACAATCCACAGCAGGTTTCTTTAGGATGGGAATAACCCTACTTTCTTGAAGGTAGTTGGTACATGGCCAGATGTTATGAAACTATTGATGATTGACGTGATGAAGGTCAGTAGGTCTTGTAAGGTAGTCTGGACTATTGTGGAATGTGTCAGATCCAGTGGGCAGGTGATAGGATTGCAGGACAGGTTCCAACCAAGCAAGAGGGCAAAGGCAGTGTGACTCTCTGGTCAATAATCAGTAGGGAACCTTTGTTCCTGACATTCAGTAGATGTTCCTTTGACACCATTACTTTTACTTGTATTACACTCTTTCATGGCAGTAGTATTCTTTAACTCATTGAACTCTTTCAGTAAAATAATGCACCTACCCGCACTGCAAAAATTGCTCAGGAGTGATGAAGATGAAATTGGAAGCCTCCAATTTCAAAAGATCTCAATCCAATCATGCATCTGTGAGATGTGTTGTACAAACTAACCTGATCCATGGAGGCCCCAGCTCACAACTAACAGGTCTTAAAAGAATCTGCTTTTAATGTCTTGGTGCCAAAGAACACAGTATACCTTTAGAGGTTTTATGGAGTCATTGCCTCAATGGGTCACATGCAATTTTGGCAGCACAATTTAGAACTACACAAAATTAGGCAAGACATTTTAATCTTATGGCTGATCACTGTATATTATTAAATGAGTTAGAGACTGTAGCAGTGAGGAAAAAACATAAGGCAGAGATGGACATTCTCTTTAGGAGTGATGAACAAGGACAGGATCATGATTGAGCAAATCAGAGGGACAGCTCAGGTTGGCTGTTTTGGGAACAAGATCAGAGAGGCTAGATTGGCAACTGAGAGAGTATATAGAGAGTGGTTATATTGGTAGAAGCTTCCTTGAGCAACGCTTTTGGTGCTCACTCTCCTGGTCCTCATCCACTCTCCAGGTCCCCGATATCAGGCGAATCGGAGGACGGGAGGCCTGGTTTCCGCAGCAAGCTGAGGTTGCCAAGCCCTTCCAACACATCGTGCATGTTGGTTGATTTCTGTATTGTACTAACTTCTGCTGGTTGTATACATGAACACCGCTGTCTCTGGTGTCCATGTACTAGGATTAGTCGGGCTACAAAATTTAAATAGAACCATATTGTATCCTCCTTGACCATCTTCCTGAAACACGTTACAAACATGAATTGATAACTCCGCCAATACTTATCACACGAACATGATACATATGTCTAACGAAAGCCTGAAATGTCTATTTTAAATGAGGTAATTAAAATCGTAAGCAAATATTGTCCTTTTGTGTAATCTGTATGTAAGTAAAGAGAGGTACAGTTTTTCTGGCTCGACCTCATTAGTGCTAATGTGATCCCACCTACCGCGTGCCCGCCATTCATATGGAAATTACCTGACGTGGGCTATGCAAACAAGATCAACGCCCCCAAACAATGCTATAAGAAGCACCAACTTTTAACAGATTCCATTAAAAGATTAACAGATTAAAAAAGATCCCATTAAAGATTCCATTAAAGATTTTAACAGAGCCATATTGTGTTGGTCATTTACAATATTGTTACTTGTATATATATTGTTACTTTATTATTTATTTTAAGCATCTGTCTTGTACTGTAGTAGTGTCTGTTTGCTCGGTCTCTTGTCTGGCACACATGCACTTTATGTGGATTTTAGGATTTTTTTAGTACTTATCTCTTGTCTGGCATTGTTTGCACTAGTTAAATATTCGAAATAAACTACAAACACCAGATATACACATTTATTTTGTCTTCACATTCTTTCTTGTAACTCCTCTCTCAGTCACACACTTACCTGAAAGGCTCATTATGCAGCTCATTATGCCGTCCTTTGTCTTCTCAGGTGTGAATTACATTAATATGCATGATAGTTGACGCCTACTTGCATATGCCCTTTTCAAACAAAAAGTGTCTTAGAAAATTTAAATCAATATATTGTTTTCTGTGAGCGAGTAAACAAGATGATTTTCACATAATTTTGAAACAAAAACACTAGGATACAAGATCCAGTTCTCAAAAGTCCTGTGAACCAATGTTCTGTATGTGTTTTATAGCCTTATTCAAGTGATTTATAATGTTTCATTTTTCACTAACCATGCATGAACATTGTTTTCTCAAAAACACAATCATGTACATACATGCTGCTCACATTTTATTGTAGTCCAGTTTGTGCTGATTACAGTGATATTAGACTTTAGCCATTTATATCTTCATAAGCAACTGAAAAAAGCACAAATGTCAGGGTATGACAAAACTTCTCCAGGCCCAAAAATACCCTTAGACCCCAGAGGGTTAAGTGATTTATAGGATAGTAATAGTATTTTATAATGCGTTTATCTGCATGCATCAGATTCAAAATACTGATGCTGGCCAACAAAGCCAAAAATGGACCAGCTCCCTCTTACTTCATAGCCCTCATTGTTCCTCACACTGCACCCTGCACCTCCCAATCTACCAGCACTGCTCGACTGGTTCCAAGATATCTCAGGGTAAGAGGCAAGTATACTAAAAAACTCTTTTCTGTTCTGTCACGAAGGTGATGGAATGAACTTCCCCTAGGCGTCCGGACAGCTGAGTCACTGGCTATTTTCAAACGATGGTTGAAGGCCTATTTATTCATGAAACACTTCAACTAAGCACTTCCTTCCCTTTTTGTAGCACTTCTTTTTGCACTGGATAAGGGCAACTGCCAAATGTTGTAAATGTAAATGTAAATGTTATAATTAATGCAAAATCTGACTGGAAGCCAATGCAGTGTGGATAAGATAAGGGTGATGTGTTCATATCTTTTGGTTCTAGTTAGGACTCTAGCCACTGCATTCTAGACTAACTAGAGCTTGTTTATGCTCCTACTGTAACATCCAGACAGTAAAGCATTACAATAATCTAACCTATTGGTAATAAATGCATGAACTAGTGTTTATGCATCATGTAATGACATCATATTTCTTATCTTAGCAATGTTTCTGAGATGAACGAAGACTATCCTTGTAATATTATTTATGTGAGCTTCAAATGAGAGACAATAATAGGTCAATAATCACACCAAGGTCTTTTACTGCTGCACATGATCTAATAGAAAGACCATCCAGAGTTACTCTGGAATCAGAAAGCTTACTTTTGTCTGCCTGTGGTCCTATTACAATACTTCTGTCTTTTCAGAGTTAAGCAGGAAGAAGTTAGTAAGCATCAACTGTCTGACATCCCTCACACAATCTTATTAAGCTGCTGACTCACATCTGACTTAGCTGAAACATATCGCTGCATGTCATCAGCATAACAGTTGAAGCTAATACCATATTTACGAATAATTGCACCAAGGGGTATTATACATAGGGAGCAAAGCAATGGGCCTAAAACAGAACCATGCGGAACACTGAACATTACTTTCGTTTGTTTAGAGTAGCTACCATTTAGATCTACAAACTGATAGCAATCCATCAAATAAGACCTGAGCCAGGAGAGGGCTATTAACACCAAGAACATGTTCTAGCCTATCATGGTCAAGAGCTACACTAAGATCAAGCAACACCAGCAAAGTGACACACCCTCATCCAAGGCCAGTAATAGGTCATTTACAACTTTAACTAATGCTGACTCTGTGCTATGATGTGTTTCAATGTGATGTGTAGCGCGTATTGAAACACTGACTCTAAATATCAGTCGCCTGATCAAGTTCTGTGGGTCAGATAGTGATCCAGTCATGGATGATAATTCTGGGAGGCTATTGGTAAAACTTTCTGCAGTAGCAGACATAAATGTACGTTTAACATGGTCACGTGGAAAATTGCAAATATCATGTCCTAAGCGCATCTGAGATGGCTTCTGATTGAGGTACTGTGACTATATTGTTTATATTTAATCCAAGGGTTAGAACAAGATCAAGAGTGTGACCTAAGATGGAAACAACTGCTGTTCTCAGAGGATCTTCTACCTTATCAAAATGAATATTAATGTAACGAACAATTACTGCTTTGTCTATGGTATGTGGCTTCACAGCATAGGTTATTGTTGTAACAGCATTGTTGGGCTACCAATCGGAAGGTTGTGAGTTTGATCCCAGTTCCACCAAGCTGCCACTGTTGGGCCCTTGAGCCAGGCCCTTATCCCTCAATTGCTCAGCTGTATAAAAAAAATGACATAATGTAACTCGCTCTGGATAAGGGCGTCTGCCAAAGGTATAAAGGTGTAAAGGTATAAAGAAACAACTAGGTTTGAAATTAAATCTGCAAATTAACAATATGGTCCAGGAGGTCTGCAAATAACAATTAGAGGAACTGACTCAGTAGTGTAGTGGAAATTTTAAATATCATGAGTGTTTTAATATAATTGTATTTGCTTTTACAATATTCTGTGTGTCAGACTAGGGCGAAAGAACAAGTGGCCCTTTTTCCAACTGTTTTGGGAACTTTAGGGGAGTATGTGTGCAGGTGTTCGATAAGAACTGAAAATGGAATGTGGCCTTGTTGAGGTGATAAAACACAAACACACACACATACAGTACCTGGGGTACAAAAGGGAGAGCAAAAACACTAGAATTTGCCTTCACCATGTAGATTTTGCATTGTATGGAAGATGGATTTTTGCTTCAGCAAAATAAAATTCTTTCTTTACTTCTTTGCTTTTACCACCACACATTTTTGGAAGTTCATCTGTGTGCCAGTCTCAGGATTGATCTCTGATTGACCTGGTCCATGGACAACCCGAAGACGGTTACTTCATCGAACCACACAACTGACTACTAGTGTGGAGAGATCTGGACAATCACAAGATTGACCCAGCGACGGGATACTGAGCTAAATGCTAAGATTTCGATTTATTTATATTCTTGATTTTTCCATCTTCATACAATCTCTCTCAGGTATAGGCAGAATTGTTTGCTGCTGCAAAATAAAATTCTTCATTCATATCATCCCATTATTAATAGGGATCGATATACTGTACAGGTGCTGGTCATATAATTAGAATATCATCAAAAAGTTGATTTATTTCACTAATTCCATTCAAAAAGTGAAACTTGTATATTATATTCATTTATTGCACACAGACTGATATATTTCAAATGTTTATTTCTTTTCATTTTGATGATTATAACTGATAACTAGTGTTAATTCCATCACCTATTTATAATTTAGTCTTAGTCTTAGTCTTGTGCCAAATGTCCTTGTTAGTTTTAGTCATATTTAGTCATTCACATATCTTTTTTTTGTTAGTCAAGTTTTAGTCAAATAAAAGTCTCGTCATTTTGATCTAGTTTTAGTCAAAAGAAAACTCAAGGTATCTTAGTCAAGTTTTAGTCGACTAAACGTCTTTCAATTTTAGTCTAGTTTTACTAAAAAAATTGTAGTCTTTTTTAAAATAACACATTAATGCTGATTAATGAAAAGCCTAAGATCAAAACTGTAGGTGTGTGTATATATTACCAACTTAATGCAAGTTATACATGGTATTGCACACACCATTATTGATGATATTTGGAGCAATATTACATGTAATTGTTAAACTTGATTCCCTTATATATAGCTACATTTGCTTTTAAGCCTAATTATTATTTTGATTATGATGTGATTGTGACAGGGGAAGAGGTTTCAGGTTGGGGGTGCTGAGTTTTTTCTGTCACCACTTTTGAATAAGAAACAATATCAAGGCTATAAAACTTGTCAAAACCCCGCAAATCACAAAAGTATCAGTGAGAAGTTGGGAACACTCGTTCAAACAGTGCATACACTCGAACTTGACTGCACATCACATTTTTTACTTTATTGATACTGCTTTTAATCGTAATGCAAAGACCGGTCAATCGGACATAATCGGCGGCTTGTGGACGAATTCTTTCTATGCACACACTATTTTATTTCTTGATAACACACCGTTGCCATGAAAAACAGAGCGCTGCCGTGGACACACAGGATTCTAACCGTAGAGACGGAGCGCACTATTTTCTTTAGCGGAAACAATACAATTGTTCAGCAGTTTCGTGTTGCAGCCACAGGCGTATGAAACCTGTAACGAGCAACAGCGCGAAGCCGCGAACTCGTTCTGAATATTTTAAAGGCGTAACAGCTGATGAAAAAGCAGAGACAATTGTAGACGGAAATGAAGAGAGATTTTATCTTAGTTTTTATTTTATACAAAACATTTTCGTCTCGTCTTTCATAGTCAACAATAATGCATGTTAATTTGGTCTTAGTCAGCGTTTTTGGATAGTGGTGCAGTCTTGTCATCGTCTCGTCTTAGTCATGAAAAAAAAGGTTGTTGACGAACATATTTCATCTCTTCTCGTCTGATGAACTTAACACTACTGACAACTAAGGAAAATCCCAAATCCAGTATCTGAGAAAATTAGATTACTTAAAACCAATACAAAGAAAGGATTTTTAGAAATCTGGGCCAACTGAAAAGTATGATCATGTACAGCACTCAATACTTAGTTGGGGCTCCTTTTGCTTGAATTACTGCATCAGTGCAGTGTGGCATTGAGTCGATCAGTCTGTGGCTCTGCTCACGTGTTATTGGAGCCCAGGTTGCTCTGATAGTGGCCTTCAGCTCTTCTGCATTGTTGGGTCTGGCATATCGCATCTTCCTCTTCACAATAACCCATAGATTTTCTATGGGGTTAAGGTCAGGCAAGTTTGCTGGCCAATTAAGAACAGGGATCCCATTGTCCTTAAACCAGGTACTGGTAGCTTTGGCACTGACTCTGGGACCCTGATTTCCAAAGGAAATGCTAAATTTACTTTCATCAGAGAACATAACTTTGGACAACTCAGCAGCAGTCCAGTCCTTTTTGTCTTTAGTCCAGACGAGACGCTTCTGACGCTGTCTGTTGTTCAAGAGTGGCTTGACAAAAGGAATGCGACAGCTGAAACCTATGTCTTGCATACGTCTGTGCGTAGTGGTTCTTGAAGCACTGACTCCAGCTGCAGTCCACTCTTTGTGAATCTCCCCTACATTTTTGAATGGGTTTTGTTTCACAATCCTCTCCAGGATGCGCTTATCCCTATTGCTTGTACAATTTTTTCAACCGCATCTTTTCCTTCCCTTTGCCTCTCTATTAATGTGCTTGGACACAGAGCACTGTGAACAGCCAGCCTCTTTTGCAATGACATTTTGTGTCTTGCCCTCCTTGTGCAAGGTGTCAATGGTCGTCTTTTGGACAACTGTCAAATCAGCAGTTTTCCCCATGATTTTGTAGCCTACAGAACTAGACTGAGAGACCATTTAAAGGACTTTGCAGGTGTTTTGAGTCAATTTGCTGGTTAGAGTTTAGCACCAGTTGTCTTTTCAATAATCTAGCGCCCAAATATTTATCTGACTTGATTGTTTTGTACAATCCTGCAAGATCACTTAGATCCCAAAATGGTCAACTCTTGCTGGTACCACAATCCCGTCTGCAATGCAGGGGAGACCGAGCTTTCGCGGTAGCAGGCCCTAAGCTGTGGAATAGCTTGCCACCATCAATCAGAACTGCTTCTACATTTGCAGAATTTAAGTCCATGTTAAAAACACACCTCTTTTCCTGTGCTTTTAATTGTTGTTAATTTGTATGTGTTCTTTTATATTTATTTATTTTTATATTATATTATATTTTTCCTTTTCTTTTATCTCTATGTACAGCACTTTGGACAGCTCAGGCAGATTTTAAATGTGCTTTATAAATAAAATTGAATTGAAAATTGAATTGAATTTCACAATATTCTAATTTTCTGAGATACTGAATTTGGGATTTTCCTAAGTTGTCAGTTATAATCATCAAAATTAAAAGAAATATACATTTGAAATATATCAGTCTGTGTGTAATGAATGAATATAATTTACAAGTTTCATTTTTTGAATGGAATTAGTGAAATAAATCATGATATTCTAATTATATAACCAGCAGCTGTATAGTATTTTCACTTTTAAGTTAGTAATTTTTAAATTATTTTTAAACTTTATGGGTTTTTTTTTTGTTATGTTATTTTGTTAGTAAATCGTGTCTGTTTCGGTTATCCCTGCATTTGTGTCTAGTTTTTCTTCCCCTTGAGGCACCCACCCTTGACAGTTTTGCAGTTTATTGACAACATGATAAGCTGCATCTTTTTGTTTTATTAACTTCAATGGGCCAAAAGAAAAGTTAGGCTCACGAGGAAATGGCTCTATCAGTATTGATCTAGCGATTATTGTACAAACTTGCTTTGTGGATGTTCCACAACATTAAATGCAACTAAAAATATATTTTTTTCTCCTTTAAAAAAATCAAGCATCTTCATGTTATAATTATAAATTAATAATCATGTTCATCAGACAAAATGATATGCAGCTAATCTTGTTGGCAAGAAATTGCAAAACATACATTTCTGAGTCCTAAAGACTTTGCTGTGACAGAAGCCATCACACTGTCTTTGAACTGCTATTGCATCAGTCAGCTTTGTGCTCAGGTCTTCATCCTTGAACATTTAAAGACTTCGGCAGGATGGAATTAGTGTTAAGTCTGTAATGAACTCAGAAATTAACCTGATCTATTAGTTCCTCAGAAGCTCTTGGTTGCAAAAGTCCACTCTACTATAAACTGTTGTAGAAAGGATATTATTTACATTTCTATAATTTACTATCCAGTGTAATGATGAGGTTCCCTTCTGAGTCTGGCTCTTCTCGAGTTCTTCCTCATATCATTTCAGGGAGTTTTTCCTTGCCACCATCACCTCAGACCATCATTAGTGCAAATACTTATTACTGTATAATAACCTGTGTAAAGGTTATTTACTTTGGATATAATTTGACAAATTTGTGCTGTTTAATCAGTAAGCCCCCATGCCCCATTCCCCCCTCCCCCTTCACCTTGTATTGATCGTTAGGGCCAAGCTTGTTCCACGGTTCAGGGTTATTGGTCCGATCCCACCTGTGGTGCACAGTATGTGGTTATAAACTTTGTTATCAAGCATTATAGATGAAATTCAAAAAGTACACAGAGTCTTCTTTCCCCAACAGGCAAACTAGGCCTGAAGTGAACTTTTTAAATTTTGGCTAACAGGCTAGCATTGCTAACTTAAGCTTACAGTGTCTAGTTTACCATCATGACATGTAAACACCAGAATTAAAATCATCACCCATGCTTTAAACGGACTCTTCAGATCACTTTTAATATTTTGACTTCTGTCTGTCAGTATTCGTGTTACAATGGTTTTTGGAAGTAAATTTAACAAAAGGTTCACAAGTAAAATAGAGCCAATAGATAAGAATGGGAAATGTGACAAAATAACTAGATACCTGAAGTTTTCAGATAGGTGATGTGTCACAATATATACTGCGGTTTCACTAACAAATTCAGTATATTTTTTAAAGATCTAGTTAACTGTTAAAGCACTCACGAGCACTCTGGGTTCTTGAGGGCCAGGCGACAGAGATAGAGCATCGACATTGTTGCTCCACCACCGATGAATACAAATAGAGGGATCAACTACAATAAAAACAAAATAAATTTCTATAGTCATAATTTGTGAGATGCCATTTTTATTGCTTCATTCTGCACATAAAGGCACTCCTTAATCCTGGTGACTTTGTGGCAACAGTGGATGAAAGTGCAGAATATTTATTACAACATAAACATATAGCCAAACATAAACACTAAAAAACGCTATGGTTTGGATAAGACAACAAACAAGTGCTGATATAAACGGATACAGAAACTTATTTCATCTAAGCACATAAACAAATAAGCAAACACAAAACAGTTGAGCATGATGGAGGGGTCAAACACGTGTGCAAGGCTGCCCTCACGTGGTCTTACGGGGAAATGTCCGGGGTATCCGTCAAAATGGATATAATTGTATTATTTTAATCTGATTGGTAAGAAGGCATTGGATTAATATTTGATAGCTAATATTTTCGGGAAAATCTGAAGATCTCATTGTTTCCAGTTTTTCAAAGGCTACAGTACAGTAAAATAAATAAATATAATAAATATATATATATATATATATATATATATATATATATATATATATATATATATATATATATTAAACCTAACTCTATGATGACCTCATTGTCCTGCTTTTTACCTTATTTACTGCTGTTTTTTATTTATATCAATATATATATATATATATATATATATATATATATATATATATATATATATATATATATATATATATATATATATCAATTAGCACTGAAATATCAAAGGACACATAAGTAACAGTGTACATGCATTTTCCCCAATGATCTCTGTATGGTCCATATACGGCACAACATGGAAGTTATTAGTCAGGTGTACAGTCGTCTAAATCTAGGAGGAATATAACGCTGAAAAACGTCAAAAAAAAAAACGCCTCTCTATTAGATAAACAGTGCATTTAGTCAATACGTATACTGTATGTAGGTTGTACAGTACATTTGTGACACGGACCCTTATACACGTGAGAATCAAAATAAAAATAAATGTCAGATTGATTTGTTTAATCCAACGTATTTTATTTATTTATTGTATATAAAAATGAAATCGGTTTCATTCATTATTTCAAAACAAATCAAAGACCATCCGTGAATACTCGAGACGTTTCAATGTCAAAAAGGTTGACTGAAAAAATCCTCAAAAAGCAAAGAGAATCAAATGTACTTACAGCCGGGTGACTCCTCAGCTGTTTTGACACCAGTTTTAGCATCCTGCCTAATTATATGTATGTAGGTATGTATATATAACCTGTATATTAAAACTAAAGGATGTATTCTGCGATGCGATGTGATGCGATGTGGCGTAAGCTCTTTCCGATGCGTCGCTAGAGGAGTGCGGAGTCGACTCATAGTGAACCGAATCTCAACATCTAAATACCTGGAATCGATTCTCCAGTTTTGTCGCTTAATACATTAAAAAAAAAACCTTTTTGTTTGCCTGATTTAAAAGAAATGATAATTTTTTTTATATTAATTTTGGAAATACAGTACAAGTTTTGTTAGCATTATGGAAAAATCATGTACACACAAACCTTAACACACCATGTAGTTCAATTTGTGCATATGGGGCTTTGTCATGCTGGAACAAATTTGGGGATTTTAGATACACCGAAAGGGAAATTCTTAAACTACAGCATACAAAGATTCTGTGCTTCCAAATTTGTACACAGTGTAAGAAAGGTAGACATGGGTGTGATAATATACTTTTGGCCACATAATGCAGCTTTGGCAGTAAGTTTAGGGTCACTGGCTGTTGGAAAGAGAAAGTCTGCCCTATATGAAATCTCTTGCCGACTAGATCAAGTTTTCTTCGGTTGGATTGTGTTTGGCTTCATCTGTCCATCCTGCTGTCAACCCTGACCAGTTTACAAGTTAGAAAAACAACTCTGTAAAATGATGCTACCACCACCATGCCTCATAATGGAAAAAAATGTTCTAACTTAAATTTATTATGCAAGCGACTGGATAAGCAGATTTAAATTAGGACAGACAACATACACAGAACATGTGCACAGAAAAAAGGGTCCAAAAAGAGCCAGTTGTTTTATTGCAGTTAGAACAGGAACAGCTGGGTTTGCATTGGGCTCATAAACATGATTTTACAATGTTAAAACAAATAAACATTAAGAATTAAGACTGAATCAGTTGTCTAATGACAACCTCAAGCTCACTCACACAACAGATTTAATTAGACTCTTTGATCCAATGAGCTCTCCCTGTGTTCATAATTAGAGAAATAACAGATTCTGATGGGCTAGTGAAAAGAGACAAGGTAGCAGTTACATGTACAGTTGATTATATATGTTCTCATCTGTAAGAGTACAGATATTTATATATGCATCTTTGATTTACGTGGCACAGAAAAGGCTGTCACATTTCCATCTTTTGGCAGTTTGGTTCATGTATTTGACTCTAGAAGAAAAAGGCAGCTGTTTTAGTTTCACCACTTATTAAGATAATGTTATAGCCATGTATTGTATTTATATATTATATATGGTAATAATTATAATATTATTATATCCTTGTGCATTTTTTGCAGAAGACTCATTTATTAATTAAAGGGATAAACAAACAGGGCAGGTGCTATATGTGAAACTGTTTAGCTAGAGGTGTTTTAGGTGGTTAGGCAGTCGGTGCATAGTCCACTGTCAAGGGAAAGTCTATGGCAAAGACACCCAGAGACACGATGGCAGAACAATCAAACAGGAGAATGGGAACAGTGAAAGTAGCAGAAATGAGGTGAGTCAGTGTGAAATCCTGTGACAATAATCGTTTTGTGGTACACACCACACAAGTAAGTTTGTTGTACTGCACTTACAATAAAATCATCAGCTGTTGTGTCTTTGGATGACTTGGCTGATTAAAATATAGTTCTGTGTGTGTTTAACTGGGCGTGAGAGCAGGACTTGGCTCTGCGCTAATGTTCACCAGGCACTCTGTGGACCTCAAACTGGGCAGAGACTTACAGCTGGGTAATGAGCTCAGTGAACCACACAGCCCCAAGATGGAAGGCGTATAGTCTTTACCTGTGAAAGACGAGAGAAAAGAAAAGGACATTCCATCACTCCTGCCCCATCCAATGCACTTCATCCAGTTGCATTTATATCCAGCAGTCCATTTGTAAAATTTCGAATTACATTTTTTGACTACTCTTAGGGCGCAAACATTTACAGCATTTGGCAGACACCCTTATCCAGAGTGAATTGCATTTATCTCGTTTACACAGCTGAGCAATTGAGGGTTAAAGGCCTTGCTTAAGGAATGGCAGCTTGGTGGCCCTGGGATTCAAACTCGCAACAGTAGCCCAATGCTTTAATCACTGAGCTGCCACTGCCCAAGAACATCTAATAATATGAATACCCTGACTGGGCAAAATATGCTATTGCTTGATTGATGTTTGAGAGTAAATAATCCTTTTTACATGTAGCATGCTGAACTTTGGAGATTTGGAGATGGCCTTATAATCTTTCTAGAGTGATGGGCAGCTACTATTGTTTCTTGGTGATAATTCCTTGCGTAATTCCTTTAAAATTTCTTTAAAACTTAAAATTCCTTTCTTTTTGTCATGATGTACACACACAGATCCAGAAAATCAAATTGCCAAAAGTATTTTATTTTTTATAGAGGTAGTCACAATTATTTATGAATAACTGTCTTGTGTAGTAAGATTAGTAACACCTAACTGCTAAATTCACTTTTAATGAATGTTTTTCCTACCACTGTAGGAAGAGTGTATTTTGTGATAACTGCTAAATGCTGGCTTATGTTTTGTGAAAAAAATGACCACATATTGAAATCTGTTTATAGAAGCTGGTGAGGACCACACAATTGTTAATTAGGCCTGATAAAAATTTTGAACTTTTTTCCCTTCATTGAATAATAAACTGTGCATGATAACTGTGTATGTGTATGATAATTATCCACAAATCCCCCCCCCCCCAAAAAAAAATTTTTTAAATTGGAATTGGAAAATATTTCATTATAATCCCTTCATTTTAATTTTACACTTACAACAAGCAGGAAGAAGGCCAGATCTACAGCAGATCAGATACAGCCATCTGCTGATTGCACTGATAATAATAATGTACCAGCAATATCTTTATGAAACTGTTCTTTGTGTTTTAGTCACAGTGGAAGATTCCAGAGTCATGAATTACTATATCTGTATAGCAGACTATTTCTACTAGTTCTAATGAAATCATTCATTTATTCTTGAATTTCAGGCTAAATTGAATCTGGAGATTTTACCTGTTCTGCACCAAGGCTGGCCATTTGGCTTCCCCTCTGCTTTCTGGGAATCTGAGTCCAAGCTGATGTGTGCTGAAAGTAGCTCAGGGCTTTGGAAGCTTCCACTGTGACTGAAACACAAAGAACAAAGTTTCATAAAGATCGAAACTGGCAAATTGCTGGTTCATTGGATTTATTATTATCAGTGCTATCAGCAGATGGCAGTATCTGACCTGCAGTAGAGCTGGTTTTCTTCGTGGTTGTTGTAGGTGTGAATTGATGGCCACTGGTTTACAAGAGGAATAGACATGTCCTTGGACAAAGGATGAGCTTCACCAGGAATCAGACTTGTCCTGAGAAATAAATTACAATAAATCAGCATATCACATTATCTGCTCTAAATGTAGCATTCTTAGCAAGAATGACATTCAGCTCCCCTGAATGGTAAAAAACACACTGAGATTTTAAATCTGTTACTGAAACATACATTAGTATAAACTGCACTACTGTCAGAGAAGAAAAGAAAAAAAATCAACACCTTCTGATCAATCAGTATCCTGAATTAAAGAATATAAAGCTGTGGCATACGAATATAAAGACAAAAAGACTGCATGTGTCTTACAGCTGCTCCTGTAGCTCCAGAACTACAGACTCCAATTCTCTCTTCTCTTGGTGGCTCTGAAGCTGAATCTCTTCCAGTTTCTTGGTTAGTTTCTTGTTTTCTATCTCTAGATTCTTCAACTGTGACTCCCGCAAACGCACAAGCTCCTCTAGATAGCCCTACACACAAATACACATGCCAAAGCTCTGTAGGTTGCTCCACAGCATCTTTAAAGTAATATAAATGTAGCAGGAATTTGCTGTTTAAATTCTTTGTCCATTTTTAATCATTGCAATCTGTAGCAAAATGTTGCGACATAACAGAAATAAAACACTTAGCGATATGCTGTTATAGGAATAAAATTTCCAGTGGTAACAGTAATTCTACACACAAGTCTCACAAGTCTCTCTTCTGACCTTCTGAGCGTTGACGATCTTGAACCTCTGCTCCATCCTGCGACATTTATTACTCCAGCTTTCTTCGTCTGTGACCAGTGGAATGTAAGGATGCTCAGGAATGCTGTCATCACTGTTGCTGCTGTCCACACTGCAGCAGTCATCATCATCGCTCAGGTAGTCATAGCTGAAAAGAATAAACAGTTAATCATTTCAAGGAGAACAGGAGGAACTTACTTTTGAATTCTCTAAAGTAAGCGGTAAGTGTACCATATGACTTTGTGTGATTTATGAACAAAAATTATACAAAAATGTATTGAAAGGGTGTATTTGAATTATGCAGCAGTAAAACTGATTGATCTTTAAATATTATATTTGCTATATAAGTCAGCACTGTATCGCTCTTTGTGATGTATAATGCACTGTACATATTCCTATCATTCTTTACAAATAATTAACAGCAATATACTGAATAGTCATTTGATTAAAAAAGATAGTATGGTTTTCTGAGTTTTGGACAGTACTTCATGTTTATACATTTGGTATATCTCGAAAAAAAAGCAGCAGTGGCATAATTGTGAACTCACCTCTGAGTGAACTTGAGATATGGTGTATAATCAATGACTGCCTCCGTCTTTCCATCCAGAGACTCTCCCTTTAAACAGAAACTGAGAAGAAAACTAAAATAAGTGTCACAGGTAATTACAACACACTGTCAGCTGGTAATCTACAGTACCTGACCTTTTCTTCAAAGGTAAGATGAATTTGGTCTAATATAACATGTCTATACCACAGTTCTATACTCGCTGCTGTTGGATTCTGGATTCTGATTGGTCAGAAGATTAACTTGATTAATTATCTATAACTGCAGCTCTGACAGTAGTGTGTCTGCAAGTCATGGGTTGTATTAATGTGCATGTTCTTAAGTTACTTGTATTTATTAGAGTCTCAAATGTAATTATTTGACCATAATTAATATAATTAAATGACTATACTGTAAATGCTGCCACCTGTCCTCCATTGACATCTGTTTTTTTGTCAGATCGCATCTCACCTGAAGTCGATTGCTCCTAGTCCAATTAACATTCCTGTAAGAACACTGGCTTCTTCTCTTAACATGATGGCCCCTTCTTCATAGAACCTCCTGCAGGCACACACACACACACACACACACACACACACACACACACACACACACACACACACACACACACCTCACAAATTCAATAAGAAGAGGGTTCACAAAAAATACTGATCATTCATTAAACTGAGTATGTTTCAGCATTGTCGATCATTGGATACATTACAAATTCATTGACTAGAAAACATTCAAAAAATTCTAGTCACAAGAAACTTCTAGTATAGAAAGTCAAAACAACTTTTAATGATCCATCACAGTACACATTCTCTATCATTTTTTTTTTATAATGAGACAATTAAAACATAATTGGTTGATTTTTTTCTGTGTGATTCTACAGAAAAGATATTTGTTTGTAACAGTAGATACTTTTATAACTGGACGTTTATAACTGTATCTAGTGTTTATGATGCACAATATCAGATTTTTCTATAGTTATTTGCATGTATGTCTGTTTCCAGAATTTCCATGTGTATACAGTGAATAAAACCTGGTAGTGCGACTGTCTCGTAGCGCTGTGGCGATGTATTCGGATAGACGTTTTTCCATCAGTGCAACTCTTATCCAAGCTCTGCCCTACATACAGCAACAACGATAACCACAACAATAAAATACTGTAGCAAACGTAGTAACACCTATTTCTGTTGGTAAGCATTGAAACATTGAAACTTCTGTACAACTGGAACTCCTGACCCTTACCTTTGCTCGAGACGAATTGATGTTCTCCATGTTCTCAATGCTGCTGATGCAGCTGTTCTGCACTTTACTGCAGGCCAGACGGATGAAGTCCCAGAAACCACGCTGGCCATCAAACCAGCTCCCTGCTCCTGTTCCAAAAGGAAACAACATGAGAGAATGTATTTTCCAGTCTTATTGGTTCCACATCTGTAACTGTGAAAAAGGACACTTTAGTCCAGGGGTATCCTATCTTAACTAGAAAAGGCCAGTGTGGGTGCTGGATTTTATTGCAAACAAACAAAAGCCACACCTAAGTCTACAGAAAGCCAAGTTCAACTTATGAAACGTGTGGAATTAGGCTCCTGCTTGATTGGCACACACACTGGCCCGTTGTGAATAAAATTGTGCACCCATGCTTTGGTCTTTTTTTTTTTTTTCATTTACCTTTAAAGCGATGGCTGAGGATGTGCTCAAGAATGGAGGCAAAATTGATGAACTCCTCTGACGAGTCATCTATTGGTTCAGCTGTATATTTCTCCAGCAAGGTCTTTACCGAAAACCTGATGTACAGGGACAGCGAGACAATTTCACACACTTTCTGACATGCTTTAACTAGATGTTACATTTATATACTTTGACAAGTATTACCATGTATCAGAAGGACAATAAGGCAAAATTATTGTGCCCTCCATGAAGTTGAAATACAACATGTTTATGTGAAAAACAACACATCATACAATTTACATACCTTTTTTACAAAACACTGACACTGAAGACTGCTCACATAAAATGTTAAATGAAAGCCTTCTTATAGAAAACTTCACTATAGCAACAATTACACACACTTTTATGCAATTTATGTAACAAGTCCCTGTGAAGTTACTATAGAAACAATAATGTATTGAAATGAGCACATTAAAGGTAAAAGGTTTGAGAAATGCTTCTGAAAACTGCGTTAGGCCACCAAACAAAACAAAAATCAAAACAAACGTGTAGCCAATGAGAAGAAAGAGCTAAACGCTTTTACTACACAAAACGTGGTTGTAGCTGCCTCTCTACATTACTACGATAGAAAAAAGGTGTTATTTGTGTAGTAACAGCGTTTAGCTCAGGAGTTGTTGACTCGGGAAACTCCTACTTCTTGCCTTATCGTAAGCCTTTCTTCGCTTTCTTTCTTTGTTTTTATCCTCCATGTCAATGTTAAAACTGCTTTCTGCTAATGTCACACATGCACACTGAACACTCTCTCCGCACATATTGACAAGCCCTGCCCCTTTCTGCTCATTGGCCACACGTTTGTTTTGATTTTTGTTTAGCTTTTCTTCCCAACTCAGTTTTCTGAAGCATTTCTCAAATATCGGAGACTCTACCTTTAATTTAAATAATTCAGAGGGAGCTACTTCTGTGTCCTGTGGTTATAGAAAATTAATAATCATATGAATAAAATCTTGGACACATTTAAAGAATGGCATGTTCCATGTTTGTGGCTGTGAATCATCAGTAAATGTTTTAATTCACTTCAAATCCAGAAACACAGGCCTGGAGACTGAGAAAATGTCACCAGTACTGGTACAGTGGTAGAGGAGAAAAAAAAAATCACAATTACAGAAACATGGCCATGTAGTGGATAATATGTAGGCTATACTGATGACAGCAGAAATCAATGTTCTCCAAGTGTGTTATCCTGTGATGCAGCATGGGTAATGTTTTTTGTTTTTGGATAGCTTCATGTATCTTAAAGGAAGAGCTAGCATTCTCCCTGGTTGGTAGCTATCAATTAGTAGAGGAGAGCTGGCTGCTGATTAGAATGTAGTTGGGTAGGTGACCAAATGGGGAAAAAATTCGATTTTTTTGTTTGATTAAATACGAGGGGAAAAGACAACTTGCACTGTGAAGCCAGGTCATTACTCTGGTATGACATATTCTGAAAGAAAGTGGCTCTGGTGTCACCTTCAGCTGTCTTGTGGCACAACAATGCCCCCTTGAGCACTACACAGGACTGTACAAAGCAGCCAAGTCCTTCATTCTGCCTTTTAAATCCGCAAGAGGTAAGAGGGATGGAAATGTTCTTCCTCTGTAGCACAACTTATGATTCACACAGCGTGAAATAACAGTCTTAGTCCACTATGTCCAGTAATATCTATTACTAGCTAATAATTGACAGCTTACTAGCTTACTGGATGTGTGCATCTCACTTTATAAATAGGCTTCTATGTCTAATATTCAGACTTTAAGAGTCTACTGCAACATGACATGAACAAGGTTTTGTCTATATTGCACCTGTTAGCATTTTACCCTGACTAAAGAACAAAGCGCTGAATGGATGAGGGTTTCGTTCTCAATACAACATACAAGTATTGTTTTCTTTTAATTCTATACTATTGGTAATTTTTTTAAAAATGTGTCTATGTTATAATAACGATTTAAAAAAAAAAAAAAAAAGCAGGAAGCCACAGATTCCATGGCAGTATTTTTTCTCAGCTGGTACCGACAGCTCCGCGCGCGTCCTTTTGCAATGACGGAAGGTTGTCGTCATGGCAACGACCTCATCCGGGAACTAATCATAAATCGCGTGTGTGTGTGTGTGTGTGTGTGTGTGTGTGTGTGTGTGTGTGTGTGTGTGTGTGTGTGTGTGTGTGTTTTGTGTGTGTTTATACGTATACTGTCTTGGGCTGATGCTAATCACTGTACAATAATAAATAAGCAATAGGCTATTGTTATTGTTATTAAGAAAGAAAGAAAGAAAGAAAGAAAGAAAGAAAGAAAGAAAGAAAGAAAGAAAGAAAGAACTATATCCTAGAAATACCGGAAGTTGCTAGACAGAAAAATTAGGGGATAAAGGAACGTTTTTAGGCGCTTTATTGTAGGGATCAGAGAGGTGTATCAGGTCCGTACTAGAGAAATACTGTACTATGTAGAGTGCTTATTAAAGTTTATTAACGCACCTGCACACGGTGATCAGGTTCTTCCGTTCCACTGCGACGTTCCTAGAGCCGCCTTTCTTGGAGTGTGCGCCCATCGCCATCGCGGTGTGAGCGCTTGCGTTTCGCGGAAGAGGACGGCGGCACCCGGCGCCGCTGTCCGTTCAGCACCACGGCCGGCCGCGGAACCGGAATAGGAAATAAACCCTCCCTTCCGCTCTGCGTCATATATGCTACATTCAGCAGAGCGTCACATGGTTATAAATAAATGGTTCATGTGCTTCATGATTTTTTATTATTTTTTTTGTATTAAAAGTTGATTTCTTTTTTGTTTGTTTTTGATTTATTGCTTATTTTAAATTTGTTTACAACCAAACTGTAGTTTGGTTTTTGCTTTCAACAGAGAGAAAAATTAGAGAAAAAAACATTTCATTTCATTTCATTATAAACGGCTAAAAATATGACATGGTATTAATTTGTAAATAAAACATTGTAATCACTCTGGTATAACCCTTGGGCATGTGCTGATATAGGAAAATAATTTATAACACCACCTGTGTGACTAGTTTTTATTCCCATATTTCTTGCTTGTAGTATAGATATGTTTTCTTTTTAGTCTGTGAGCATTAACTAAAATTATATGAGTCTCTTACTTAGTGCTTGGCATATTTCTCTAGATTTCACAGATTTTATCATCTAAATGTGTTATTTACATTTATTAGACCTCCTTATGCAGAGTGACATACATTTAATCTCATTTCATGCAACTGAGGGTTAAGGGCCTTCCTCAGGGGCCCAGCAGGTGCAGCTTAGTGGACATCAGATAGAAACTCACAAACATCTGATCAGTAACCACTAAGCTACCGCATCTCCCAGAAAATTGTTATTTTTCAATATAGCGGGATGTATTTCAAGAGGATAAGATTCTTGTCTGGGACATAACAGTAGCCCTAATCCAAAAAATGGAATCTAACAGTATCTTATACCAGATACCAGAACCTATTCCACCAATAATTCTAGTGCAAAACAAATAGAAGCATGATTAGAAGGAGCTCTAAAACAAGGTTGCATTGATTATTGCAGAGATATCATAAAAGTGTTCGATTATTGTATATGCTCTCCAAGTCTTCACATCAAGTGTATATATTTGATCTTAACAAGTCTCAGGATTGTAGTCTCAGAACATATAGACTTCTATAGAGAGATGGATGGATGGACGAACTGCTAATAAGAAAATGAAAACAACTAGCACCGAACACTAGATGGCAAGCTACTCTTATTTTAAATAACTGAAGCATTTCAGAAACACAATCTTTTAAATGATGCATTACATTTGCATTTTTATTTTTCATTTCCATTATTAACCCAACACCATTCCCTCTCAGGAGGCTTTTTAGTGACGGGGCAGCACAAACTGAAAGTTGGGACTTAAAGAATTGTTTAATATAAAATGCTCAAAATTAGTCTTCTAGTCACAGTTAATATACACTGCCAGGTCAAAAAAAAAGGCACATGCTCTAATAATTTTTTTTGACCAGCCATTGGCTTTGATTTTGACAGGCATTCATATTGGCCTCATTTTGATAAGCTTATGCAAAAAAGCTTGTCACAAAATATATTTTCTATCCAGAGTTGCAGGAATTTCTCTCAAAGATCTTGTTGGATGATAGGTGCGTCTGACCTTGATGCACCCATTACTCTGGAACACATGACCTTTTCCATTTCACCAAAGTCCAACCTTTATCCTCCCTAGCAAATTGAAACCTTTTTTCCTAGCAAATATTTCTGATAAGGGGTTCTCTAAGGCTGTTTAGACCCAAAGACATAAGTTTTTGCCCATGCAATTAAAAAAAAATAAATAATTACAGTTTGTCCTGTTGCTAAGAAGCCAGAAAGAGTAAATTCCTGATTCTTGAAGATACCATAAATTTTAAAGTTACTGTTTTAACTTTGATTGCAGAAATGACACAGCAGAGTTTTTTCATCTTTTTTTTCATCTCCACACAAAACCTTCACTATAACAACAATTAGGCATGTTTTTAATCCATATATTGTTAATTCACTATGTATACTGCACTGCCCAAGTTCCTTTAATTGAACTGTTACCATAGAAATGATTAATGATGGGAAATTATCCAGAATCAGAATTTTGATATTTGTTACATTTATCAATTTTGTATAATTGAGTTATATTGTGTGTGTGTGTGTGTGTGTGTGTGTGTGTGTGTGTGTGTGTGTGTGTGTGTGTGTGTGTGTGTGTGTGTGTGTGTGTGTGTGTGTGAGGGGGGGTGAGAGAGAGAGAGAGAGAGAGAGAGAGAGAGAGAGAGAGAGAGAGAGAGAGAGAGAGAGAGAGAGAGAGAGAGAGAGAATGATGGAAAAAATAAAGACAGAAAGAAAGAGAGCGAATGAAGAAATAAAGGAAAGAGCAACAGAAAGAGAGAGACAAAAATGATCGTATGCTGGAAAGGAAAATCCATGTGAACCTTGTACACATTTGCCAGATGTTGAGTAATTTGTGTGTGTGTGTGTGTGTGTGTGTGTGTGTGTGTGTGTGTGTGTGTGTGTGTGTGTGTGTGTGTGTGTGTGTGTGTGTGTGTGTGTGTGTCTGAAACGGCTCTGTGAAATTCCAGACTGCTGTGAGAGGCGGCAGAAGAAAGAAAGGGAGCGAAAGGAGCTGAAGGTCACGCCCACTTAAGGGTGTAGCGAGGATAAACTTTCAAATAAAAAAGATTTAAAAATAGAAGCAAAATCAGACTTCAGACCTCCATTCTTCTTCACAGATGTCTGAGATTAAAGTGTGAGTCATTTTGCAAATAAATGTAAAATATATTAGTATTTTACAATACAAATAATAATCTATTAGTATTTTCTACTAAAATGCAAATTTAATAAAATAATAAATATAATAAATATTGCTATTCTGTAGTTTAAATACTAATTTATTTTAAAATAATACAGTCTTCCTATTTCACCATACACAATACTAAATTATTAGTATGCAGTAGTAAAAACAATATATTAATATTTAATATAAAAAACAAGTTAATCATCAATAATTTTTACATTTTATATTTATTAGGGAAACATATATACTGTATATGTTGGTGAGGTGAGGTGATTCATTATGAGGGTAGTAAAAATTAGTATTCCATAGCAAACAATAATAATTCTAGTATAAATCCTAGTATTCTGTCAGAATGCATTATGCCTTCAAGCTTCACAAAGGACACAAAACTACTCTAAAGTGTTCCTGCTCCTCCTCAGTGCTTTAGAGTGGGTTTGGGGATATTTAGAATTTCTAGAGAAGGTACTTTATTAGAAAACATTGTTTTGTTGATGTACAATTAATTAACATTTTCTTTAAGCTTTCTATAGTGTCAATCATTTTGAGTATTTTTTGAGACAAGAAAATATTTAAAAAGAAGACATTTTTAAGAGCATTTCAAGAAAATATTAATTTCAGTTTGATTTCATAAATGGAACAACTTTGAAAGGGGGAGAAAGAAAAACAAAAACCCTTTACCCTGTTAAGCCGTTAGCAGAGTGAAGCAAATATTTATACAGGATGTTGAAGAGAATGTCGGGATGTCATTTGTAGTATGAGGGGGAAAAGGAAAGGAATTCAAAGAGAATGAATAGGGTCTAAATAGAAAGATATTTCTATTTGATCTGTTATATCACAACCGAATATTTTTTGTACATTTCAAATAGTTTAAGAAGTATGGACTGGGAAAATGTTGATATACTCACTGTGACAATATAGCAAAATAAAGCAAACTTTGTGAACAGAAAATTCTGATCTTTCTTGTAAGGAGTTCAAATAAATTTTCTGAACAACTCAGTTTGTCTGCCACTATACCATACATAGATGACAATATCAAGATTCCTCTATATATTATCCCAGAAATATTATAAAGAAGGTACAGAGAAGTGGTTTTACATGTGTACAACTATGAACAAAAGATACATCATTATTGAATGTTGTGGAACCCACCAAAAATTATTTGTATAGTGGTTTAACAACGGTTAAATGATTAAATGATTTCCTTACTACAACTGCATATGACAAATGGAAATTTGGAACCAGATGTTTTTGAGAAATCTTTAAGTATAAGAGAGCATCAAATTATTTCTGAGTTCTTTATAATTTTATTAGAAATTCATTTTTTTTTGATAGGACAAAGCCATCAAAGCCATGCCCAAGGTCCATCCTCAGCAGCAAAGAGCATATCCAATTTATGAGACTCCAACCACAAGCAGACCAACCTGGATTAACCTGGTCTGAAGAGCAAAACCAATCAGGAGTAGCACGTGTAGCTCAACAGACATATTGAATAGATCATCTGAAACAAATCTTATATAATTCTATATTTCTTTAAGGAAAAAGTTTTTTAAAACACGTCTATGGTCATAACTATCCTCTTGTAATAGGACCAGCTAGAGGGCAAATAGAGTGCTAATGATTGAAATCAAAACAATAATTACTGATCATTCCAAAATAGTGGAAATTCTTCTGTACTGGCAGAGGGTAGAGCAAGTATCAGGTTGCTTTCATCCTTAAAATATCAAAAATGATGGATCATTAGGACAAGGTCAAGCAGCAAACACTGACAACAAAGTTACAGACTGGCAGAGGAGGAAAACTCCACTGACCAGGATGGCTCTCCATTAACTGCAAACTCATTCAAATATCCTTTAGTAACGATCGGATGACATCAAAACACTGAGAAAACAATGGCAAACAGCAGTTTGGGGTGAAATGCATGACGAGAACAAATCAGGTTCCTAGGGGCAGGACGTAAGCCAGATAAAAAAAAAACATCCTTCATCAATAAGAAGCAAAGGTCTAGGCTGTTTTTCAAAAAATCATAGAATCTAATTATAAGCTTTGCTCATCACCTGGCTATCTTATGTTTAGATGGAGCCGTATCTTATGTTTAGATGGAACTGTAAAATTTGGTGGAGAATTCCTAATGGAATGGAATTCATAAAAGTTTGTTCTGGTAGAAATGTTACTTTCTTCTGTTCAGACAATGTTCTCCAAGACCACATTACATGCCACATGGCCAGGTCAATCATGTTATGGATGGAAGGCCATCAGACCTAGTTTTGGCTAGACCAATCCCAATACCTGAACTCTACTGGAATGTGATCAAGAAGAAGATGGACACTCACAAGCCCTTGAATGATATTATTAATGTTTTGTTTAAAAAAGAATATGCACTTCTTTTCTTAAACACTGTTGTTGTTTTTTTGTTTGTTGTTGTTGTTTTTTTTTTGTAATTTTGTTTTTTAATTGAATTGTCATCTTCTGCAAATACATTTTCTAATTGACAATATCTGTATTCAGAATTGGAAGAAATGTTATTAATAGCATAAACAAAAATGTTGATTTTACTTAAAAAAATACCCTGAAGATCTTTGGTACATATGGTATTTAATGTAGAACCTAATAAGGTCCTGAAGATCTGATGTCTGGTGGAACAAAGTGGCTGAAACATCTTCTGTGAACAAAAACTGAAAGCATCATCTCTTTAGATTTTGAAAGAGAGATGGAACCCTAAATCTTTAAGCCCTTAAACAAATAGATAGAAGGCAAACAAATTTTCCACCATCTAGTCATCTCTATTTACAAAGTAAATTGCAAAGTTTTGTATTCCTAAAACCAGGTTAGAATTTCCAGCTCTTATTCCTTGTAAAAGTAAAAGTAAGTGTTTGTAAAGTGTGTGTCCTTTTAAAGCTGCCTTTGATTTTCAGGCATGTGTCTACAGAGTAAGTAAATCTGTCTCAGTGATGGATCTTGAAAGACAATGCTCTTCTCGTGTGTCCTCAGATTTATCTTCATATCAAGCATCCTGTACTGTTCATTTTCCCAAAATGCTCAAAATATGCCAGTATATTGGAGGAAACGTATCATTTAGTCATTTGCTGGCACTGAATACACTATACACAATATATAAATATTGTTAATGTAATAATTCTATTGAAATAATACCAATAATAAAATATTAAAAAACTATATTGTAATAACACCTGAGCAGCAAAGTTAGCAGTGTACACATGATGTTAGCATTACTTTTCTATTGTTATCTCTTTTACAATTATTTGCAAAATAAAAATTCGAAGAGGTGAAAAAGGAAAATAGAGAATACCTAATGATAACAGTTATCTAATGATAACAGCTAGCAAATAACAACACATATTTCAACTGCACAGTTTTCTATCAAAACAAAAAATGAAAACACTAAATACAAAAAAAAAAAACAACCAATAATATATATTTAAGGTTTATTACATCAGAGATATTTATTTATTAAAAAAAAAAAAAAAAAAAAAAGCAACATTAGCAAGTAACATGCTATTCCAACCAGGATCTTTGCCAGACTGTTGGTCCAGTCTCACCCGAAAAGCCCTCTGCATTGCAGGTGATCCCACCCACCCATTACACAGCTTCTTCAGTCTGCTGCCATCAGGGAGGAGACTGCGGAGTCTCCGGGCCAGGACCAACAGATTGAAGGACAGCTTCATTCATCAGGCTATCAGGAAGCTGAACTCACTTTCAAACTTGCCTCCACTTCTCTTTTCTGCCACAGGCTCCACAGATCTATGAAGCCAACACTCCCCTTCAGATCCCACATCCCCAAGAACCTTCCACTCCCCCTCCCACTAACATAAGGAAACATGCACCAGTCACTTTGTGCAGCATTGGTCTGCCTATTCTCCACTGCATCTACATATGCTTTGCACTTTATTTAAATCTCATTGCTAATATTTTGCACCTTGGGACTGAGAGAAATACACTTTCGATTCTTTTTTGTGTATATACTGTACATGTGAAAGAGTTGACAATAAAGAAAAACTTGAACTTGAACTTGAACTTGAATGAAAAAAGTTTAGTTCTCATGATCCAACATTGATTAGCCATATAAAAATAGAACCACTAGCAAGTGTTCTGCATATTGGTTCTAATGTATGTAATTTTGTTTTATTTGACTTTATACTAAAGAAATTAAATATTTGCAATGCCCTAGACAAGTATTCACTCCTTTTTGTTGTGTTACAATCTGGAAATGAAATGGACTTAACTGGCATTAGGCTATCTGTTAGAGAAAGGGCAAAACTTAGTTACAAACAATAAAATATGCACCAGCTATCAACAGAAGTCTAATAATTAGCTAAATAAAGTCAATCCGTGTGCAATTAACATGCGAATCTCAGCCTCTCACTTTGGTGCAGAATGTGCATTGAGTGGAAACCCAGAAGCTCGAATTCATTTCCACATGTTCATGATTCATGTTCTGCAGTGTTTTTTGTTTGTCATGTTTCTTTGTTTTGCTTGTCTCCCACATGTGACCTTATTGCTTTAAACAGTTTGTAGTTTTGTTCTTATTTTAATCCTTGTCTGTCTTTTCAGCATTGTGGCGTATAAGTGTTGTATCATCACAATCTCACGATTACAAACCTTGTGAATTTGATCATAGTTTCTGAATCCTACTTTTCATGTTCAACTAGCCCTCCAACCCAAGCTCTCTCCAGAGATAAATGGGACAGCCACATGGCTTCATCTCCTCACGGAACAGGGCAGCCTCCAGCACAGAGCTCTTTCCAGAGTTTGAACAGCCTTACAAGCTCTGTTTCAAAACCAGGTTCAAGCCATGTTCTATACTGAGGCCTCCCAAGGCAGGTTTCAAGCCATGCTCCATGCCCTGTTCTAAAAATGGCACCCCCACACAAGGTTTAAAGCCTTGTTTTAAACCGAGGACAACATTTTCTACCAAAAGGCTTACATGACAGCCTCCCATGCCAAGTTCTGAGCTCTGTTCCAGATCCTTTTATATACTGAGGCCAGTGTGGTGGTCTTCCAGGCAAAGTAGCATGCCAAGGCCAAAGTGGTGACCTTGGAGACCCACGAAGACCCATGTCTGTGTTCCAGACCCTGCTCCAGTCCCAGGTCATTTCTATACTGCAGGCCCTGTCTCACACATTGCTCCAGTCATACAAACCTGATTTTAGGATTTCAAGCAGTGTTGTATAAAGTACTAGAAAGCAATACTTGAGTAAAAGTACAAGTATCTTACTAGAAAAAGACTTTGGTAGAAGTGAAAGTAGCCTTTTAGAATATTACTCAAGAAAAAGTCTTAAAGTATCTGATATATACTTTACTTAAGAATCAAAAGTAATTTTCTGATATTTAATGTACTTAAGTATTTGAAGTAAAAGTAAAAAGTAAAATTTCAGTGATTTTCGGTGGACATAAGAGCAGGGGAGGTTCTAGGGTTTCATCTTTAGAGGTTTTAGGCCTCAGTGAGAATTTAAAACAAGAAGAGTTTTATATTATATATTATATGACTACATAGTAAGCCAAAATTTATGGTATTATTAAATGGCAAAAATGGACACCAAAATTGTATGCATGATGTAATGATGCCAGTCTTGAATCAAATCAGTTCATGTATGTGTGCATTCTCTACAAACAGTGTGTCCAGTGAATGCAGTCAGTAATAAAATAAATATTCACAAGACAAATACCAAATCAATAAATGTTATTTTTATTTAGTATTGAATGGATTGTTTGCATTAATATTTTGTTTGTGCTACCAACTTTGGTAATAAGAATAGTGAAATTTCACTGCTTTTGGGTGCCGTCTTTGCGGCTTTCCGCCGATTAACGTTATAGATAAATGCCTCCAGTTCTGACTGCAGTGATTTCGCCAAACCTCCTTATTGCAGTCACACACATTTCTTCTGATTTTATTTTGTAGTAACTGTTAGTGCCTTTGATAATGTACCTTAAGTATAACAATGTTAAATACACTTTTACTTTACCGCAATATGATCAATTATTAAGACACATGATAGTAATTAGCTACATGCTAAGGCTAACTTTTTTCTGTGTTAATGATAAAATAATGTTATGTACTTCTCGATTACAACCTCCGTTTATACAAATTACATGAAGCTGCACGTACACGTTGGATTTGCCGTGTTTGGATGCCAATGTAGGTTTGCAAAGGCTTGAGCATTTACAGTAAAGCAACATCCACCATTGTCGATGTTGTGTTTGTGTTTGCCGCTGCTGCACTAACGTTGCTGGGAAAGATGAGACGTATACAGTGACACTTGGCTCTGTGATGGCTCTCTAGCTGATGGAAAGGCAAACCAGTTCTGAGAAGGATCACCAGTGGAACCAGCTTTGAACCAGCACCAGCACTATCTCTGAACCAGCACCTGGTTCTTTCTGGTGGAAAAGGGGCATACGGCAGCCTCCCAAGTTATGGTTCAAGCCCTTTTCCAGACCCTGTCCCAAACCATTTTCCTCACCAGGACTGACAGTACAGGCCCCCAATCCAGGTTCCAAGCCCTTTTCACGGTCATTTCAAGAATTGTTCCATGCTGACGCAAATGTAGCGGTCTCTCATGCCAGGTTTCAAGCCCTGTTCTAAGACCTGTTCTACACTAAGGCCAAGGTGAAAACCCCACAAAGTCCTGTTTCATGCCAGCGGTGATGTGGCAGCCCCTACATCTGGTTCCAAGCACTGTTCCAGATCTTGCTCAACCGAGAGGCTAACATGGCACCCTCACAGGCCAGGTTCTGAGCAAGATGGCCTCCCAAGCCCAGTTTTAAGCCCTGTTCCAATACAAAAAAATCAGGATCCAGATGCAAATCTGAAGTATACATCTAAGAGGACTTAAAGTTGTAATTTTAAACCAGATATGTCTTCATTTTTGTTGGTGCATATTTGTTTAATTAGCCTTTTTGTTACAATAAAACCTTATTTTACACCTTCAGATCTTAAACATATTTTGTAAAACACAGTGCAAAATCCCCAAAAAATCCATTTCATTTCCACTTAGTAAAACAAATAAATAAAGAAATTTGGGGTGTTTGTCATGGGGTGGATTATTAAAGGCACAGTATTTACACACACATAGGAATGTTTTCACAAGTCTACCCTATCTAGCTTTTAAATTGCTAAATCACAATAAAGCCTATCCCAATTTCTTACTTTCAATGTAGTTGGATATGGCTAATCAACAAATAAATATCTATGACTATATAGATGCTTGTCAGGTCAGTAGTTTTGACTAAAAAAATAACAAAAATATGACACACATAATGAACAAACATATTCAGTCGCAAAAAGCGGGAATAACCGATAACACCACAGAAGTATTACAATATAGGTGAATCTCTAAGTTTATCATAGAATCGTTTCCAGATCTTTCAGCAACACCGAGCTGGAATGATCTTCAGATATGAAGTATAGCGATGGATCTTTCTCTAATCCCTCTTGCATTTCTTGGGGTCCTACAATGTTTTGCCCATTCTGATCATATAATGTCCCCATGCTGTTGGCACGTCTTAGCTCAGAATGCTGAACTATAGGTAGCACGGTTTCTGCAGTCTCATTAGGTATGTATCCCGGCAAGTTAGCAACGTGCGATTGGCCTCTGACTCCTAAGGACATACCCCGAGCTGGGATTGGTCCCTGAGAACCAAGGCAGATGCTCTGGTTGGTGGTGTGTGATGTCATGCCACCATAGTAACAGCTCCCGCCCCCGGTGCTGCTGACTACACGTGCCTTTTGCTTGATATCCAGAGCAAGACTACGCCTTAACCACACCTTTTTCACCTCTGCCTGCACCTGTGATCAACACATACAGTTCCAACACTTTTTTAAATATGCTCAAGTCACAGCAGGCTACAATATACAAGCTAGCAACAAACTATAGAGAGAAGGGGTTTGCAGTGTTTAGGCATCCCTCTAAGATCCAAGGTGAGGTGGTCTCACTCCACACCCAGCCATTGGTTTATTTAATTGAGTGAAGTGAAAAATAAAACAACTAAAATAGCAAGGGATATCTTCTGTGAACATTCTGCTTATAAGGCCTAAAGTTACACTGATTTAATTTAATGTTAACCTCAGTTAACCAGGAGCACTGCAAAAAAAAAGGACAGATATTTTTAATATAGTAAGAATGGTCTAGTATTTCCTATTAAAAGTCTTAAATAAGAGTCTTTAATAATTCATTGTAATAATTTAGAAACATCCTCAATTGTCTGTGGTTGTGTTGAGTTCATATACAAAAAAACATGTATGGGAAGTGTGTTTTCATTTTGTATCTGAATAAGCCTATTTATGTATGAAAATAAATAAATATGAATAAATAAGGATAAATATGGCAAAGTGTCAAACAATATAAGAAATGAAATCAGCCTTAACAGTCCAAAACAAGAAAACAGAAAATTTAAAGCTGACTTAAAGCAAATATTTGAGTATGTAAAAAGGCTGCAAAAAGAAACTTTGATTACTTTTAATAATAATAAAAAACATCTGTAGTACCTCTCCATTACAGAAACAGTAGATGAAGGCCACAAAAAAGCCCTAAAAAGAAGGAAAAGAAAAGTATCAGACCAAACATTTTTGAAGCACAAATACAATTTCAATAAAATTGCTCAAATGTAAAAACTGATTCACACCTGAGAACATGTTTAAATTCACATTACCAAGTAAAGCATAAAATAGTACCGAAATCTCATTATTGGATTTATCCAGTAAGTTTGACATTAACTCAAGGTTTTAAATCATTGATTGTTTTTTATTTTTTTATCTGCTTTGCATATTGGAGCAAAAAAAAATACAAAATAATAACAGCTTTTTGGAGAGTGTGTAGTGAAGAGTGTAAGCTCATGTTTTTTACCTGTAATGAATTGAAGAATATCTCATAGTGCATCTGTATCTGCCAAAGCAGCCCAGTGACCTCCGTGTAAGGAAGACCCATAAACACCATGTAGTGTACCCCAAAGAGTGGCATCAGCACCAGAGTTGACTTCAGCAGCTTCCTGTAAAAAAGCATAATAACATTGCCTACTTTCACCTTGGGTACTATTTTGCATGTGCAGTATTTCTTATGTTCATGTAGTTTACAATTTTACATGATTCATTTTCATGGATACTGTAGGTAAAGATTTCTTAAGCTGTGTCTCAAGAATACATTACTAAATGAAAAAGAATGTAGATGAAACGCAGTACACCAAATGAGCAGTATGTCTGAAAGCTCTGTATTCATGAAACAGCAGGTGAGAAATTCCTAGGTGACTTGCTGCATTCACTGAGATTTTTTAGTATGAAAACAGTGTACACTGCCCAATACCATATACTGTAGGTACTGTCGGAAGAGTTGAGTTAACAACTTAAAACGAGTAAGTTGTTAGCTCAAAGGTTTAATTAAACAAGAAAAAAAAAAACAGTTCCATTTTTGAAAAACAAAATGACAGTAACAATGCCAACATGGCAAATGTCCGGATTGTGAGTTCTAGGAACTTAACTGAACGCAGTAGGTGCTGACACATACCTTTCCATTGTTTATTATTTTGTGTAGGTACTTTTTCTTACTGTCACCTGGTTATTATTTTGCATTAGTAAATTGATCTTGGTTCATTTGTTTTTGTGTGCTACTTTGTACAAGTCATTTTCCTCACTTTTACTGTTTACAGTTTAGTTTTTCATTATTTTTTTTTACCTTGTTCATTATTTGTTGTTGGTATTTTTTTGTATTTATGATTTTTATTTTTTATTTTTTTTGTATTTATTTCTGGCATGGTACAAGCAGGATCGAAGGCTAGTTAGTGGATTTTTTAAAGTTGTTAGACTCTAACAAACCATATCGTCGCTGTCGGGCGGAATCCTCGTATCTCCAAAACCATTCTTTTTCAGGAAATTAAAAAAACGCTGTATCTTATCTGCAATGCTCTGGGCTTAGTCCACGTTGCAGTGGATTGTCTTGCGCTAAATTCCTGTCCTCAGACAAGCACCAGAACTAGCGGGGGTCAAGATTTTTTTTTCTTTGAGCCCAATGTTTTGAAGACATTTACCTCAGAAAACATGTTGATTCGTTGCAACTCTTCTTGAGGAGAAATATGCCGCGAAGCTCTCCCGCGGAGTGAAGAAGAGGCGGACAGTTGAAGTGTCCAATGGAGTTAAGAGATTTGTGCTCAAGCTATTTTCAAGACTTTAGATTGGTTAATAATTTGTAAAAATAACAGACCCACATGGGGACTGACCAATAGTGAAAAAATATGAAATTGACAAAATTTGGACATAGGAGGTTTCCGCCCGACAGCGACGATGTGCAGAATATCAAATCATGTTAAAAATCATTAAGTAATTATTTGATTGCTACAGTGAAAAGAAGCAACTTACATTTGTGGAAAAAGTTACACTTTGGTTACAAATTTGGTTTGTCTCTTTTTTTATGATGTCACTTCCAGCAAGGCAACATAGTGGACATCTATGCTCTGTGGTGTTTGCAAGGCATTGTGGTATATTTTTAGAAACTAATGATTTGCGACTGAGAGAGATAGACCTTAAAATATCCGACTCCATGATCAGTGTCCAGACTACTGAATTAGGGAGCAGATTGAGATGCACCACTCTTAGGCCATTAACTACATTTGAACTGGATGGGTAATACATTTTTAAATGACATATTTAAAGATTACATCAAACTCTCTCCATCGTCGTAATTCTTGTTCAGTGTATGTTTATAGAAGGACCGTGTTTGACCTGTATTGTTGCCTCGGATCCAGTTTTCCTGTGTTAGTCTCCCACAGCTTTGACGCCAAAACTCTGATTATGTTGAGGAAAAGAAAGAAGTTGACCTAGAGAGTAAAAGAGTTGAATACAATACAGTAAGTGGTTATGACATTGAATTGGAACAGCTACTGAAACCAAGACAAATATTGACTAATTATGCAGCAGAGGTTTACTTACAGCAATGGCTGCAAGGATCGGAACTTGAAAAATCCATTTCACGTTCCCTGCACTGATATCCCAACATCTAAAAGACCAAAACTGATGTTAATTTTTGCAATCGCTATAAAAAATACTCTTCACTTAACATTCCACATCATGACCTAGAATTTTGATTACAACTGCTACTTTTTATATATATAAGGGATAACCACAGTGTGCTCACTGAAAACTTTACCGTATCAATAGATACACATTGAGCTGTGTACTTGGTGTGAATGAGCTGTTACTATAGATACATTATCTTAAGCTCTGAAACGTAAAACTTACTGTGTATCAGCCAGCGAGGCTCGAACACTGACCCAAATTGAGACGAACACAGCAGGAACACCTACAGCAAAGACAACATGGAAAAAATTTCCTTTTTCAGACTTTCTTCTCTGTGCATAGTGAAAATCTATGAACAAAATATAACCAGGCATTTTCATGTTTGGATTTTTTAATGCATGTTTTACCAACTAAAGCATTAAATGCTTGTGAAGGGCAAGAGTAACTTAAGGAGCTATAAGGAAATGTAAGATTTTTCTCTATGTTGTAGGTCCTAGCACTGACCATAAAACCAATTAAAAAAAGCGGGTGGCTCACCCCAGCCGATGATGGTCAGAGCCCACAAATAATTTTTATCAGACAGGAAAGCCATGAATATCAGACTGTGCAGGTACAGGCCCTCAACAAGGATCCAGTAGTGATTTGTTGCCAGGAAATAGTGGAAAAAGGTCACGGCCACTTTACAGCCCACCTGACCTCAAGATATACAAGGCAAAAATAATAAAAAAGTTAGCAAGAAAACAGGTTAGCAAATAATATAATTTTTTTGGAGACAATAAAAATTCAAACACGTTTTCAATCTTGGTACATTTACATTTACAGCATTTGGCAGACACCCTTATTAAGTGTTTTAACTGTAAGTCTCTTTCGATAAATACATTAACACTGGTTCACTAGGTTACAGACTTAGTATAGCATTAACATAAAACTCTGTTCAGGAATTTTTGTTTCGTGTTATTTTACACTTACAATAAACAGGGAAAAAGTGCTAGTTTCTGGAAGAAGTAGGTCTTCACCCATCATTTGAAGATGACTCTAGGGGATGTCTAGGGGAAGTCCATTCCACCACCTTGTTACCAGTACAGAAAGGAGTTTTTATCTCTTACCCAGAATGATGTTGGGACCAGTTGAGCAGTGCTGGTAGCTCTAGAGGTGCAAAGAGTGATAAGATCTTTGAGCTAAGAGGGAGCTGGTCCATTTTAGGCTTTGTAGGCAATCATCATTGTTTTAAATCCGATGCGTGCAGCTACCGGAAGCCAGTGGAGGGAGCGGAGCAGTGGGGTGGTATGTGAGAACTTTGGCAGGTTGAAAATGTGCAGCTGCATTTTGGATCATTTGCAAAGGATGAATTGCGTTCATAGGTAGACCTGCCAGCAGTGAGTTGCAGTAATCCAGTCTTGAGATGACAAGACACTGAACAAGTACCCAAGCAGCCTGTGTGGACAAAAATGGCCAAATCCTTCTGATGTTGTAGAGAATAAACCGACATGAGCGTGTCACATTAGCAACAAGCAAGGATAAGTACAGTTGATTGTCCATGGTTACCCCAAGGTTGTGAGCTGTGACCAAAGGGGAGATCAGACCATTGTGTAGAAATAGTGCAAAATCCTGACCTGAGATACAGTGCCTTGCAAAAGTATTCATACCCACTGAACTTTTTCACATTTTGACACGTTACAACCACAAACAAAAATGTATTTTATTAGGATTTTATGTGATAGACCAACACAAAGTGGCACATAATTGAGAAGTGGAAGGGAAATGATAAATGGTGTCCAAAGTTTTTTTTTTACAAATAAATATCTGAAAAGTGTGGCATGCATTTGTATTCAGCCCCTGAGTCAATACTTTGTAGAACCACCTTTTGCTGCAATTACAGCTACAAGTTTTTTGGGGAATGTCTCTACCAGCTTTGCACATCTAGAGAGTGAAGTTCTTCTTTGCAAAATACTGTAGCTCAAGCTCAGTCAGGTCTCGCCAGAGATTCTCAATTGCTGGAAGGTGAACCTCCACCCCAGTCTCAAGTCTTTTGCAGAGTAATTCTGACCAGAGCACCTTCTTCCACATGCTTGTTGCAAACTGCAAACTGGATTTCTTATGGCTTTCTTTCAACAATGGCTTTCTTCTTGCCACTCTTCCATGAAGACCAGATTTGTGGAGTGCACAACTAATAGTTGTCCGGTGGACAGATTCTCCCACCTGAGCTGTGGATCTCTGCAGCTCCTCCAGAGTTACCATGGGCCTCTTGCCTGCTTCTCTGATTAATGCACTCCTTGCACGGCCTGTCAGTTTAGGTGGACAGCCACATCTTGGTAGGCTTGCAGTTGTGCCATACTCTTTCCATTTCTGGATGATGGATTATACAGTGCTCTGTGAGATGTTCAAGGCATGGGATGTTAAGTTATAACCTAACCCTGTTTTAAACTTTACAACTTTATCCCTGACCTGTCTGGTGTGTTCTTTGGTCTTCATGATGCTGTTTGTTCACTAATGTTCTCTAACACACTTGTGAGGGCTTCACAGAACAGCTGTATTTATACCGAGATTATATTACACACAGGTGCACTCTATTTACTATTTAGGTGACTTCTGAAGGCATTTGGTTTCACTAGATTTTAGTTAGGGGTATCAGAGTAAAAGGGGCTGAATACAAATGCACACCACACTTTTCAGATATTTATTTGTAAAAAAAAAAAAAAAATTGGACACCATTTATAATTTTCATTCCACTTCACAATTATGTGGCACTTTCTTTCGGTCTATTTCATAAAATCTCAATAAAAAAAGACTTTATTCTTTGTGGTTGTAACATGTCAAAATGTTGAAAAGTTCAGTGGGTATGAATACTTTTGCAAGGCACTGTAAACAGCAGTTCAGTTTTGCTGGGATTGAGTTTCAATTAATGAGCTGTCATCCACGATGATATGTCTGCAAGACATTCTGATATCCAAACAGAAGCTGTGTTATTTGATGGCGGAAAGGAGAATAAAGGTTCATCATCATAGTGTCATCAGCATAGCAGTGCTAAGAGAAACCATGCAAGGAAATAACTTCACCAAGAGAGTGAGTATACAGGGAGAAAAAGAGATGACCATGTACTGAGCCCTGTGGAACACGAGTGGAGACTCTGCGTAGAGTGGATTTCACTCCACTTCATGTTACCCGATATGATCCATCCAGATAGGAAGCAAACAAATCCAATTCTGATCCGCAAATTCCAAGACTCCTAAGGATGGACAAGAGGTCAAGAAGGATGAGAACAGATGACAGCTTGGCTGATCTAACAGCATGTAATTTCTCAGAGACAGCCTTTTTGGATGTCTTTGAGAAACTACATGCTGCTAGATCAGCCAAGCTATGGAATGTGCTGCCTTTAAGCCAGACTGGTTGGGATCTTGGAGATTGTTCTTTGAGAGATAGACAGACAGATGATTATACACAATGTGTTCAAGAATATTTGAATGGATCCAGAGCAGTTTTCTTCAGGATGGGAATAACCCTCACTTGTTATACATGTTGGGGTGGGATGTTAGGGATCCATTGATGATTGTGGTGATGAAGGACAGAATTGTAGAGTATAGAGATGGTCTGAAGCATAGTGTAACAGAGTGGATCCAGTGGGCAGATGGTAGGATGGCAAGGCTGGATAAGTTGTCAGATCTCTTCTGCTGCTATGTTTGAGAAATGTGACAATAAATGATATGTAAATCCTGCTGTGAAATGTAGATGCAGTCTGGCAGATTTACTCAATCTTCTCGTTGTAAAAAGAAGCAAAGTCGTCAGCAGTCAGGGAGGATGAAGCAGATGGAGCAGGGTTGAATAGTGAAGAGAAGATGTGGAGCTTAAAAGGGTCTTGTGCAGAGGAGTCAAGTTTTTCCTTGTTGGTGCAATGTTTAGACATTTTAGAAATTAGATACTAAATTTGTTACTCCTTGCACCGTGTTGTGTACTGCTCAGTTAAATAGCCTAATAGAATCAGAATCTACAGATCGTTGCAAATTTTCTATTATTTATTTGCACATAGATCAGCTTTTTCTTCAAATGCATTTGGATCAGTTACTTATTGTTACTTATAATCATTGTGTATATGTACCATCTGAGCCTGGATTCCCACTTCTCCATACTCTGCTTTAGTGTCTTCCTCTGAGTAGAGAACAGCATCCTTAACGAAGATGCTGACTGCTCGGCATATGAAGGAGGTAAACAGGTGGGTGTGGATGTAGTTACGAGTGCAGTGTAAACGTCTGCAACAAAAGTTAGAGGTATTTTACAGGCTGTTCTGTAAAATGAACTGCTGTGCACAACTTTAAATAAAAAATAATCCTAAATTTGCACCCACAGGGCAAATATATGTCATGGCCAAATGTGATAAACTATTTTAGTCTTGTTTGTTGTTTGGTTTTACAACTTTAATACCTTTAATTCCACCTCAAATATGATAATGGTTTACCATTTCGCCTGGATAATTTTATTCTGTTTTATTTCTATTCATATTGCTTATATATTGATTTGTTTATACATATACATGGGGAATTTGATGTTTGAACCTTTGCAATGTTTATAATTTTTTGTTACTTCACCTGTTTGGTGTGAGTCATTTGTGGGGTTTTTTTTTAACCTTCTAATCTGTTTCTTGTGTCAGTTCTGAGAATTCAGTTTTGTTTATGTTGTTTATCACACCAGATTGCCCTAATTGCCTATATTAAACTAATTTATTGTTTGGTGTATTGTTTGGTGTATATATAATTTCGTCCATATTTCTTTCGTCCATATCATCTTACATGGTCCATTCTTGTTAATTCAGCCTAATGTCTCATTTGATGTTGGTCAATTTTGTTATTTCTGCCCGAGTCATTCTTATTATTTTAGCCTTGTTCAGAATTTGTCTTAAGTCATCATTTGACATTCTTTTTGATATGGGAAATTCTGGTCATCATGGGTACTTCTGCTTTGTTTAACATTTAATGGTCATTCTTGTTATTTCAGGCTCAATTCTCATTTGTCATTCTGTTTTGTTTATCATTTGGCAAATTTTTACCTCATTCATTATATAGCATGAGTAAAAAAATATGATTATATTTTGTTATATTTTGTTTATAGTTTGATGTTTTGTAACTTTTAGCTCATCTATGGCATTTATTTTTGACTGTGTATCATTTCTGTTTTGTGTGGGCTTTTTATTTTCTTACACTTTGTTAGGAATAAGGTCATATTAATATGTATTATCATAAAAATACTGAAAAGAGGGTTTTAGAAAAAAGGTTTTTAATAGGAGAGGATTTTGTTTGTGTTAGAAGCAAAAAACGTGCACTGAAACACATTTTGATGTTTATGGTAATGTAGGGTTAGTGTTTCATGTTTCATTGTCAGATTTCATATTATTTATACACTGTCATATTTCTACAGAATATGAGATCCTTTGGTGTAAATATAACAATATAAAAATAGCAATCTTTAAATGACATTGTCTTTTTATCAGTGGAAAAGGATGATTGTACAAGAAAACTTTAAAAGTGTGGGAAAAATCAGAAAACGTTATGTGCTAAACTTACTTAAAGTAGCAGAGGATGAAGACGGCCACCAGTAATGATGTAAGAGAGATGGAGTAGCCCGTAGTGTACATTACGTGAAGTCGCCTGAACACCTCCTGATGATGAACAAACATGCAGTGTAAGTTCAAATAATGTTAAATCATATCAAGATTGTTAACTTCTTTTGTTAACTGACTTTTAATCGATTTGTATAAAATAACTCATATTTTTTATTTTGTGTTTTGTATTTTCATCACAAATGCTATATATATATATATACGTATATATATATATATATATATATATATATATATATATATATATATAATATATAGTATATATATATATATATATACGTATACATATTATACGTATATATATATATATATATATATACGTATACATATATACGTATATATATATATATATATATACGTATATATATATATAATTTTTTTTTTTTAAGATGTACAGTATGTAACATTGTGGACGTTATTATATCAGTATTATAGCACAGCACTGTTAGTTCTGTATACTGATTTTGATTAATTTTATATAACAGCAGCTCTGACAATTGTGAAGCTGTTTCCATAGTAACTATTAATTTACAGGGAATCTGGAATTATGAGTTTAATAACAATAATACGTTTGATTTTTTTTTTTTCATATTAGCTCATTAATTCCACAAAGTGATTCCTTTCATAAACTTTAATTTAAGTAGTTTTTACCATTGTATTTTCTTTTGTGTGTTGTCTGGAACTCAGTGAAACATACAGTAAATAACCTAAAAACACACACAAACACACACATGCACACAGACACACAAAAGCACAGACCTCCTCTTGCTTGCCATGGTTAGACTGCAGCTTGGTTGTGCACTCAGTGTAATCAGCCCAAGTACGGTTGATGGTGGGAACCTGCTCCCAGTTCCCCAAAGCATCACAGTTACGGTACGCATGACCTGAACAAATCATGATAATAATAATAATAATAATAATAATAATAATAATAATAATAATAATAATAATAATAATAATAATAACAATAATAATAATAATAATAATAACAACAATAATACTAATTTTTATTATTATTGTTGTTATTATTATTATTATCATTATTATTATTGTTATTGTTATTATTATTATTATTTTTATTTTATTTGGGGGGTGGTAGCTGAGTGTGCTTAAATAAAGGAAAAACACTTAGCACAAGACATGTACTGTACTGTATGTACAGTACAGAGGAGGTAAAGGTTAATGGCAAAAATATTATGATGGTTTACAGAACATCTTTTAGAATGTAATGTCTCAAAATAGAGATTTCTCACATAACTAAATACAACAGTAAAAATAAAATAAAGAAAAGTTTATGTCTGATTTATCAGATATACAGACCTTTGTGGTCAAAATCATAAACATATTCGGGGCAAGGCACAGCTAACAGCTGACTGCGCTTCCCTTTAGGCCAGCAGATGATTCCGTCCCACTCTGGCACGCAGTCACCTTCTAAGGAAAAAAAAAGAAATCAGATATGTAATTCCATATGTTCTTTGCACTTTTAATACACAACAGTTATTTCCTAAAACAACAGAATTAGAGTTAAGATTTTTTTTAGTTACATGTAGTACATCATGAAGTGTTATATTCCTTTTATAATATAGTAAGTTACCAATGATTACACTATTATTTTTAATTAAAAATATGACATTTGTGCAGCTGCAAAGCACAATAAAGGTTTATATTAATGCCCTCCTTGTAATATGTTATCGTTTTAGCTTGTCATGTTACAGACAAAGTCCAAAGTGCAAACTCTTTTGTCCTGAAATTTTCTGAAAAGTTAAAGCTTTACCTCTGTATGTTACAAAGCAGTGACACTGAAGACTTTACCAATAAATTGTTAATTAACATTTAAACATTTTTTTAAATTGTGTCACGTTGGTTAGCCAAGTCCCTCTTTGCAGCTGTACTTCTGTCAGAGCTGCTGTTATAGAAAATAAATCAACATCAAATAGAATCCAAAATTCAACAGAACTCTGGTAATGAAAATGTACAACAACAGCACAAGCACAATTACTCTCAGTAATCAGCATCTCTCAGTGGGAATAATGTGATGAGACTGCATGCACATTCATGTAATGCAAGATCAATACAGAAATAAATCGGATCCGAGATAAGCTGGCAACCCGGACTTTTTATCGTTTCATTTACTAAATTTATGGATGTTGTTGTGTGCAGGAAATTGGATCAGAAGAGCTTTGAAAAAGGACAGGTGCTACATCAGTGTGTTTACAACACCTAAATTAATATCACTGATGAATAAAAGCACCCTGAAGCAAAAGGAAAGTGCTTTTTTTTTTGGCTAAGATCTGAAAACAACTCCAGGAGATGAATAGGAATAAATTGTGGAATGTCAAAGGGTCTATGTTTATAAAATTGTGGGTTTGTCCCTTTATTGATTTTATTCTTGAATATTATGAGTGCACAGCATAAATCCAGCCATAAATTTCAATACTCTTCATATTATTTGGCCTAGATTTGTTATAAATTCTGAATATTGTTTGAAATTTCATCGACAACATACCTCGTACTGTCCTGTACTGTGCAAGGATTCTTCTCTCACATCTTGTCCTTGCACGGATCAGGAGGAAGATTTGCTCATCACGAGTAATGACGTCATCAGAGTCGATCTGTGGCAGGAGTTTATAAACAGAATAGAGTCAGAAGTCTTTGCTTCTGATGGCTTGAGATATATTTACACCAAACTCTTACAAATTTAATGAATTAAATGAATTTAAACTACTTTAAATGAGGTTTTTTGTTTTAACTCAAAACATTAAAAGCATGTTAAGCGTATAGTTTATGCACAAAAAATAAAGATTTAATGACCTCAATTTAATATGTAATTAATTATTTTGGTGTTATAATTAACTGTTGATTGACTGACCATGACAAATAAAAAATAAAACGCAAAAGTTATTTTCAAAGATGTTGAATAATGAAAAAGTCATATTATTAAATTTGCAAATTATTGCAGTGATTGGTGTAATCATTACAACCCGAAACAACCAGTGTTTAAAGATTTGGGTTTGTTTGTTTGTTTATTTATTTATTTATTTATTTATTTATTTATTTATGTATGTATGTATGTATGTATGTATGTATGTATGTATGTATGTATGTATGTATGTACTGTATGTATGTATTTTTACATATCAGATTTTTCCCATACTAAGGGATTCTACATATATACAACTTTATATCAAGTGAGTGCCTAGGGACTCAGTTTAAATGAAAAAGAAACAAATGTCATTTATTTCAAATATTCCTTAGAGGTGTTAAGAATTTTGTCTCGAATAAGTAACCATTGTAAGTTATCACTGAGACGTGTTGTGTGTGGTTTGTTTTTGATCATTGTTTAATGAAGGGTGACATTATTTCTGCCAGACTCTGAACTCACTTGTCAGCATTTCATCATCAGTAACTTTAGTCTGTCTGGAAGAAACCTTGGCCTGATCTGTTGCCTCTAGCTGTTGTGAAATACTTTCACCATACTGCAATATGTGACAGTCCTGCTTTAACCTCTTTGTGTCCTCTCTCTCAATCCCTCTTTCCATGTCCCTCTTTCTTTAGACTCTAATCTATCTTCCTCACTTTTTTGCGCTGGAAAAGGTGGAGTGTTGAACACAAGAGGCTTTGTGCCTGAAATACATTTCACAACCGCTAAGCAAAAGTAGCAGAGGCAAGCTGTGTGTGTGTGTGTGTGTGTGTGTGTGTGTGTGTGTGTGTGTGTGTGTGTGTGTGTGTGTGTGTGTGTGTGTGTGTGTGTGTGTGTGTGTGTGTGTGATATAGATATACATATATGTACATTTATGTACATACCAAGAGACTCACCTTAACTCAATTAAACAGTCTTTAATCTACTGAAGAAGAGACTTAAGGTAAAGCCTTGAAAAGCATCACAAATGAAGACTGTAACAGTTTGGCTTGGTGGAGTTATTGTAAGCAATAAACATGCAACCAAATATTATAATACTCCAATATTATTGTATAAAATTATCTCCATTATTAAATATCTTCAGTGTATAGAAAAAAACATAGAATTGACATTGGTGGTCCAAAATAGACTATAGGTGTCTATAAGATATTAAAAAATAAAAGAAAGCAGAGGGCAAGACAAACATTTTGAGTTTACAGTAAACGCTAGCACAAGAGCACAACCTTTATCTTAATGAGTGTTGTTTATAAAGATCATGGACATATCTCAGCAGTTCAACAAGTCAGAACCATATTTGCCCCTGTACTGACTCATGTGTTTCAGCTCCTTGGATCATTAGCCATCCTAAATCATTCTGCCTTCATTTACAATGTTTAGTGACATTATTATCTGTGATTCATGTCAACCATTCAAGCCTAGCAAGCGTTAATGGATGAAAATAACATCTTAGTGTCTCAGCAGATTGGGTCTGTGTTTGTTTTATTGCTTAACAAACAAAATTAGCAATAACAATGTACATAAATTATTCTGAAGAACATTTCTCACATGTTGACAACTGTAAAAAAAAATAAATGTTTAGAAAGGGCAAATAATAGATCTAATAATGGTCAGAGTAAATGTTTAAAAATGGGCAAACTAAACATCTATTGAACTACAGACTAAATATTTAGAGAAGGTCAGACTAAATGTCTAAAAAAGGTCAGATTATACATCTACTAAATGTATAATAAATGGAAGTCATTTTGTTGTGACACATTGTACAACACAGCATGTGCCCTCACAATGTGGTAGATATTTGCATTTGACATATCCTTTATACAAGGCAGTGGTGCGCTCCACAAGTGAACACGTGAGAGAGTGCATGAACACTTAATCATCTTAGTGTAACTCCGAGTCGGTTCAACTTAGGGGATATAAATCTATCCGGTTACTGGAGAGGTGCACTGGAGAGGCGAAAGCAAGACAAACCCCAAAAAGGGATGGGTTTTGCAAATGGTGGCCACAGACAACTGCTATCTCCTTATACTTAGTGACTGCTTTGTCTCAAGCTTTATGTTTTGTTAGACTCCTTGTCACTACTTGTAGCATGAGGCAGTACCTGCAACCCAATAAGTTGCACAGTCCATCTTCTCTAAGATGGCATATCCATACGTTCCATCGCAAGGAGGTTTAGTGTGTATCCCAGCCTCAAGGGCATTAATGAGATACCAGTGGACAGGCCATTACACATGGAGAACTGAGCAGAGCTGTAAAATGGTAGGACTTGTATCTGCTTCTTTTTTCTGTGAGGAGGAACAGGTGGAGCACTGCCGGAGACCTACAAAATGACCACCAGTTAGTGTGCATATTTCTGACCAAACTGTCAGAAACAGACTAAATGTGGGTGGCATGAGGGCCTGACATCAGCTAGTAGCAACGGTGCTTACAGCCAGCAGCATGAACCTCAACTAGCATTTGCTAGAGAATCCTAGTATTGGCAGGTGCACTATTGGCCCCTGTTCAAGTGCTCAGTGCAGTTTCACACTGAGCACCTGATAGATGTGAAAGAGTCTGGAGATGCAATGAGAAGCATTATGCAGCCTGCAATCATCCTGTATAACCAGTTTGGCAGAGGGTCAGTGGTGGTCTGAAGTGGAATATATTTGGAGGGCCACACAGACCTCCATGTGCTAGCCAACAATACCTTACTGCTGTTAGGTACCAAAAATAAATCCTGAGAACCAATAACAGATTTTACACTGGTGCAATAGGCACTGGGTTCCTCCCGGTGCATGACAATTCCCGGCCTCATGTGGCTAGAGTTTGTAGGCAGTTTTAGTCATGTTCCCCAGACCTGATTTCAATTGCCAAACTCTGGGACATTATGTATTGGAGCATCCAAAGCTAAGTGGCACCAAAGAATTTCAGAAGCTCGCTGATGCCTTGAGCCAGGTCTTAGGTGCCATCTCATTAGGAGCATTTCAAGACATTGTTGGGAACGTACACAAATATGTGGGGGCCATACACACTACTGACTTATAATACGAGTTAATGTGATTAAATTCATGCAATCTGGACCAGCCTGTAAGTTCTTTATTTTTAAATTGATTTTCGTTGTGATTTTGAATCCAGACCTCATTGGGTTTATGATTTTGGTTTCCAATGACCGTTATCACATCATTTTGTTTGTTGAGTGTAGTATAAGTGATAACTTACAAAGAAGACAACCATCTCAAACGATTACAAGTTTATTACCTACACTGCTGTGTTTCTTGTTTTGAACCAGGCCATTGACTGAAGTCATTGTAGCGTCACAAATTACATGTATATGTAAAGCATGAAATTGCTTTCGATTGACATAGGGAGCTTCATTTTGACTAATCACCCCAACAGCAACATGAGTGCAGTCAGTTGCATTGATTGGTAATTACTACAAGCCCAATAACAAGTAACTAATCTTTTCAGGGAGGTGAATCAACACTGACATCAACATTGACATAATTTCCTATAAGCTCTAAGACCTGTTCTGTCTCAATTTCACACCCGTGTTAAAACCAGTGAGAAAGAACACCAATGATGCATGAACCTACCAATCACCTTCAGTGGGAAAGTAACAACTATAAAAATATCAATATTACCCAAAGTTAATTATCTCTTCTCAGTGATATCAATTCAACCCTCCATCAACTGGCTTAATTTCATTAGACTCTGTCAAACAATTTCCACTAGAAAAACAACAAACTAAAAATCTTAAGAAAAGCAAACCTTAATGAGGTTGATCAAACACAGAAGATGTCCAAACAAGCAGAACAAACCTTGGTTAGAAATACAAACAATTTCTTTATCTGACCTGCAGTTACATGGCTTAAAAAACCACCACTGCTTAACCCATAATCTTAAAAACTCTTCATGGAAATGATCTAAAATGAAAGTTTAGCACATTCAATGCCTACTATGGACCACACTAAACATCTACTAAAGAAATAACTAAACGTATAGTAAAGGACAGACTAAATCTTTATTAAAAACTAGACTAAACAACTAGTATAGACTAGACTAAATGTTTTATAATGACCAGACTAAACCTTTAACGATAAACAGAATAGAAGTCTACTAATGGGGGGCACGGTGGCTTAGCATGTTTGCCTTGCACCTCCAGGGTTGGGGATTTGATTCCTGCCTCCGCCTTGTGTGTGTGGAGTTTACATGTTCTCCCCGTGCCTCGGGGGTTTCCTCCGGGTACTCAGGTTTCCAACCCCGGTCCAAAGACATGCATGGTAGGTTGATTTGCATCTCTGGAAAATTGTCCATAGTGTGTGAGTGTATGAGAGTGTGTGTGTGCCCTGCGATGGGTTGGCACTCCGTCCAAGGTGTCATCCTGTCTTGATGCCCGATGACGCCTGAGATAGGCACAGGCTCCCCGTGACCCGAGTAAGCGGTAGAAAATGAATGAATGATTGAATGTCTACTAATGGACACACTAGTCATTTACTGACAAACAGACTAAACAATGTATATAAGGTTATATTATAAATATCTAGTAAATGATTAAACATACTAAATGTTAATAAATAATAGTCTAAAAATTTAACAAAGAGCAGAATAAATCCAATGTTATCTAATGGTCAAATTAGATGTCTACTTACTAAACATCTGTTAATGTACAGATAAAACATCAACTAAAGGCCAGACAAAAACGGCTCATTATGTAGAGACTAAATGATTGAATGAATTCAGGGGTATTAGAGACTACTACTGTATACAGTGTTACAAAATCATTTGCCATGTCGTTAATTGTCTTTATTACTCAAAATCAATTTGAGTGATTTTTTCTGCTCCACTGAACAGAAACTATATTTACATACATGCTGACAGCAATCTATCTCTATCTACCTCTTAGCAGCCAGCACAGGAAATGTTTTAGCTCACTAGCATGGGTTTCATGCTGGATTGCTATCAATCTATCCCACACTGGACCAACATCAAATCAGAAAGACAAATGCCATGGCATAATAAAAAACAGATTCTGCTTGTAAGTATTTATTGATATGTACTTATTGATGTATGTATATTGATGCTGAATAGCAAAATCTTGTTTTTGTACATAGTGCTACCCTTAAGTACACTGAGGCTTTATAAGAGGTGATAAACCAGATGATAAATTTGAGCCATTTCAAAATCTGTAATTCCAAAAAAAAAACAAAAAAACATAGTGTTGATGCAAATATAAATTATTTATTGCATGCTGAAAGTAACTTTGGTATATGAAATGTTTATATTGATCCAGCTAAAGAGCACATATTACATTTGTGTGAGTATATTTCCACCAAATAAAGAATAAAAAATAATTTATCTCATATTAAGTTTTTCACATTCATGATTTAGTCTTATAATAATAATAATAATAATAATAATAATAAATGTTTATTTAGAACAGTAATTACCACAAAAATCATTTGAAAATGATGTAGAAATAAAAAGAAGGAATGCAGGGTTTAAGAATACATGGGAAGCTCGGCCCAGCTCAAAGCACTGCAATGTTGTGTTGTTTGATTATTTTACGGGAAATGTGTTTCGGTGGACAGCAAAACCTGTGCGAAAACCTCCAGACAAGCATACAGACCTCTACTGATGCACACCTTCAGTGGTATTCTATGACAGATTCATGTACACTGTGTTTTAAGAGGTGCATAGATAAATTATTTGAGTTTATGAGCGTGTGGGTTTTATCTTCTAATCTTTACACATCTCAAAGGATTCTCCATATAACAACTGAGAAATCTCTCTCTACAGGGCTGAAGCGCATATCCAACTGAAAAGGTAATGACCATAAATTACATATAAACATAGTACAACTAGTCGGACTCGCAGAATTCTCGGAGTGGAAGTAGGTGTCTGTAGCATAGGCCATAACAGATTTTTTCAACTTTGTCACTTGTAAATATTGAATTTAAATTGTATGTATATGATATGTTTTTGGAAATACAAACACGTTGTTTTTTTGGAAAATACTTGTGATGTACTCACTTATGAGGAATCAGAAGTAAATATAAGCTTAAACCACATTTAGAGAAGCCAAGTAGCAAAAACTATCGTGTAGCTCTTTTAGCCCAGGAGAAAATAGCGAACAGTTTCATCTTCCTTCTATCAATTTTAGCACATGTTAAATTTGTCTGTAAGAATAATAAGACTCACATTAATGAAAAAAGCATGTAGCTGTGTTATATACGTCACAGAGCTGTGGTTCCTCTGGTTTAGTTAAAATATAATGTCCTTTATGCGTGTGTTTCCTTTACTTTTACTACTATTTCCATGCTCTCTCTCTATGTAATTTTCTCTCTTTGTTTCTCACTTTCTCTTGCCATTATTCTCTCTCTCTTTTTGTCTCTCTCTTTCTGTTGCTCTTTCCTTTATTCCTTCATTCGCTCTCTTTCTTTCTGTCTTTATTTTTTCCATCTTTTTCTCTCTCTCTCTCTCTCTCTCTCTCTCTCTCTCTTTCTCTCTGTGTGTCTCTCTCTCTGGCTCTCGCTGTCATTCTCTGTGTTTGTTTCTCTCTCATATTTATGCCTTTGCCATTTTCTTTTATTTATGAGTATTTATCTTTAATTTGTATTTTTTTCTAAACAAAAAAAAAATTTTATATCACAGTTTCAACTTGAAGCTGATATTCATAGGTCATGAAAATCTAAACCATGTCCTTTACAGAAAACTTCACATGTGATTAATCGCAAGTCTCACTTCACAAATGTATAAATAAATCTAGATTTCAGACAAGTAGCACTGTGTGTTTTCATTCTTCAGACATGAAATCTATGCTGCGTTTGGCTGCTACACAGAAGTGAGCTAAACGTCAGTTACTCACCAGTGCCTTCGCTACAGTTAACACACTGAAGAGCAAGAATGCTGTAGAAAGCTCCATCAGTTCCATGCTTCACGGTTGTTCAGCCTTGCCTGGTTCTCCGGCTGAAGAACATTTCCTTGTTGAGGTTGGTGCAGTAGGTGCTCAGACGTGATCTTCCATCATGAAGCCATAGCCAGATCACTGAGGCGTCCACATGCAGTATGGATGAGTCTGCTCGAATCTTGAGTTCTTCTGTGTTCTCGCACAACAGAGGAGTGACGGTCATGTCACTGCTGATCTCCTGCTTCACAGCTCTGTGTGCATGTGTGTGTGCGTGTATGTGTGCATGTATGCCTGAGTGAGAGCTGGACCTTCTGCCCCCTGTTAACCCCTCTCTGCCTAAAAAAGAAAGCTCTCTCTCTTTTTCTGTTTCTTTTTCTCTCTTTCCTTATATTTTATAACTGTTACTATTTCTTACTTTTTATTTCTTTCTGTTTTTCATTTCCTATCTCTTTCTTAATTTTTCTCTCTCATGTCTTTGCTACTCTCTTTTTCTGTCTTTCTCTGTTTCTCAGTCTTTTTCGCTTTCTCTGTTTCTATCTCTCCTTTTACCTTTGTCCCTGCTAATGTGTCTCTCATTCTATCTCTTTTTGTGTCTCATCTTTCTTTCTCTCCTTCTTACTGTCTCTTTTCTATCTCTCTAATGTGTCTTTCTTTCTTTTTCTCTTTCTTTCTTTCTTTCTTTCTTTCTTTCTTTCTTTCTTTCTTTCTGTGTCTATTTTTCTATTTCTCAATTTTTGTTTGTCTTTGTCTATGATTCTTTCTGTGTTTCTTTTGTTTTTGTTTCTCCCTCTTAACTATTCTATTTTTTTAATCATTTCATTTTATACTTTCAAAAATTGCACAGAAATGATGTTTTGTTTCTTCAGGTATTCATAATTTATCACCAGGTCAGCTAATAAAGAGAAAACTACATTAACTGTTAAAATATGATTAATGCTAATGCAACTCTATATATAAGACAGACAGACAGACAGATAGATAGATAGATAGATAGATAGATAGATAGATAGATAGATAGATAGATAGATAGATAGATAGATAGATAGATAGATAGATAGATAGATAGATAGATAGATAGATAGATAGACCATTTTCTCTTTAATACACACTTTCAGTAATTTGTCTCCAGATATTAACCTTTTCTGCTGCTTTTGACAACAAATTAGTTTTTGCCACGAATATTAAAGCACGGTGTGTGCTCTTTGCCAAAAACAAAAAAGAATCCTATTAAGATACGTTTACATGATCAGAGCAGCCCAGTAGGTGGAGACAGTATTTCATAATCTGTTACCATCCCACCTCAATCATAAACGTGAAATGTGGGAAAACACCAAACAGGACAGTGAAAATGACTAATATTCATCCCTACATATAGAGATGTGGTAGCATAGTGTTTGAGGTGTTGGACAACATTGGAAGGTCATGAGTTTGAATCCCAGGTCCACCAAGCTGCCACGGCTGGTCCCCTGAGCAAGGCTTTTAACCCTCAATTGCTCAGTTGTATAAAATAATTTCTGGATATAAGGGTGTCTGCTAAATGCCATAAATGTAAATGAATGTCCGTCTTCTGTTATTCTAAACAACAACAGATTCACAGAATGTCACCTTAAATGGGGCAAATTCACCATAAAATGCCTTTGAGACTTCACAATTTCCAAAATAAAACCCTTTATATTTGTTGTATTAAGGAGATTTTATGCTGTTAGAAATGCATGTTGGTCAAGCTCTGTCATGGCCAAATTTAAAGCAGAATAAATACATTATCAAAATATTTGTTTCCCTATAAACAGTTGCATTTTCATTTTTAAAATAAACAAAAATTATATTTGAGACATGAATATTTATATATACACAAACATTTGTTGAATTAATTTGTTTATTCTCATAACTGATGAAGATGACAGCATTATGAAGATGAGGGTGGGAAACAAGATGACAAAGTTTTTAAAAGCTTTTAATAGGTAAACTAGAAGAGAACCGGAACATCTGAGAAACCACAGGAACAACAAGAAAACCTAAGGCAATATAAAGAATGACTTCAGGAATTAATTTTCTACACTACTGTAATTGACCTTCTACATACTTCCAAACAGGCAGATCAATCTGTAAAGCATGCCTGTTCAGAGCTAGTGGTTTTGGCATTATAGGCAAAGTATCTGCCAATCATGTTACCAACTGATGTCCTCAAAGGGACCTGTCTGGAAGAACTTTGTGCCATTGTGGTGTAAACACTTGTAATTCACAATGCACCACTATCCAATCTGCCTCAACTCTATCACTTCTGGTCTTCTATGACCAGATGAAGCAAGAGAGTGACCTCCTGACAGTGATCATCTAGAGTCACCTCATAAGGCTTAAAGCAAGAACAGTCTAAAACACCTTCCTCCTTTTTACACAGACATAAAACGTCTCTGTACTTCATCTGTACAGGTGTCAAATTAATGGATTGGTGGATTTTCATAGTGCCTTTTATAATATAATATACTTATATTGAGATAAAAACAAAACAAAAAAAACAATCATGAACAAACATATGGATTTTGGACTATAGCTTTAAATGAAGATTCAAGATTCGTTTCTATAGATAATAACTGCTGTAATATGTGAAAACATGATCAGAATATGACAAAAACTAAACAGTTGTCCTCCTTGTCAAGTACCACGTCGACCCTGTAATGAAAGGCTTGGTGACAGGATGGACATTTTTGGATAAATTTAACATTTAATTAACACAACTTCAGTTAGCAACGTATTTTACTTCTGAAGCTGTAGTGTTTAAAATATAGATTTTTAATTGATGTTATCATTATCTCATAATTCTGAGATAATTAACTCGTTAATTCACAAAAACAGAGTGAATTTTTTTTCCTCAAGTGAATGCAATACGCTTCCGTATCAAAGTCGCATACATTTTATAAAATGAGAAAAAAACATTTAAAAAGACTTATCATTGTACTTAAATGGGCGTGTAAAGGTTTGGCCATTTATTATAAAACCTCAGAATTTCATTATTTTACATTAAGTGAATGGAGACTGAGTGAATTATTTCATTAGGGAGGTGGGGCTGTATTTTGACAAACATAGACGAGTCGGAAATGACGTAGGGTGTCGCCATCGAGAGGGCTCGGGTGGGACGATGCTTCGTAATATACGTGTGGTTGTATATTTTCGGGAAATGTAGCGCGATTATTTCGTAAGTAAATAACGCAATTTGATCATTTATTTCAAGAGAAACAGTATTTGATGTGTACAAGCTAACTTTAATTCACATGCGATGGATACGTCCCAAACTGGTTAAATATAAATTTATTCAAAACAGCTTCACTGATCACGTACTAAGCTACAGCGTTTTAACGCAGCTGTCTATGTTTAAATAACTACAGTTTATTTATCAGTCCCCGTACCTTGTTTTTCGTTTCTGAACTCAAGGGCAATGGCAGCCGGTGCGGTGTTACGTCCTTTTCTGTCCGGCTGCGCTCATAAACTGACGGGTCTGCGGCTCAGCGCGCTCCCGAACTGCGTCAGGACCGTGCACGTGTGTTCGGTTCTGCGCGCGGGGCACAACAAATGGTCCAAAGTGAAAGATATTAAGATCCCGAAAGATGCACCTCGAGCGCGGATGATCGCCAAATACGCCATGTTGATCCGGGTGGCAGTAAGAGGTAAAATAATACTATAATAATAATAATAATAATAATAATAATAAATCTTAATAATAATAACCAACAATAATAATAACAAGAAGAACAATTAATAATAACAATAATAACAGTATTAACAACAACACTAATAATAATAACAATAATAATCACAATACTAAGAATAATAACAACACTACTACTAATAATAACATTATTATTATTTTTTTTATTATTATTATTGTTAGTAATAGTAGTAGTAGTTTTGTTGTTGTTGATGATAACAATAATAACAAAATAATAATAGTAATCAATAGTTGTAGTACTATTATTGAGATCTAAATTTGAAAACAGGCTACAATTTCCTAAATTTCAAAGTCACTGCTTAGTCCTATTTAAAATGATCTGAACAGGAGTAGAAGAGCAGATTTTTTAAGCATGATTCATGAGTTACTGTACACATATTCTGAAGAACAGAATAAAAAACTTCAATGAGATTTGAAAAAGAAAACTTTCAGAAGCCACAAAGTTTTTGGTGTTAATCTGGCACCTGGTGCTAATTTCTTAAATTATCTGACAAACCCTTTTTAACTGGCAGCCAGTTGCCACTGACTTTGCAAGATGGTGAGAAGGTCTAAAGTGACTGAAACCCTCCGGCAGCAGATTGTCCAGATGAAGGCCAAAAGGAATGACGCTTTCAGCCATAGCAAGAAATGTTGATTGTTCTAATCTGTGATTTCTAGAATATTGATTCTTTACAATGTCACAAGATCATTCAATTCCCCCAAGAAGCCTAGTCATTTTGTTCAACACTGCATCTGGGATTGCTTGCCAGTCCAGCACCGAAAAGAGTAAGGATCTGTCTCATCATACAGTGTCTCGACGTTTAAGAGAATATGGACTGAAAGCCCACACTGCAATGACCAAACCTGTCATTAACAGAAAGTGTCAGGACTCTGCCCAGGTTTTGGCCATGTGCCTTTTTGTTTATGTTTGGTGTTCACGTGTCTGCCACCCCCTCGTCTTTTCCTCCCCGCCTCTGCACACCTGCCCCTCATGTGTCATGATTATTGTTAGTATTTACTTAAGCCGCTTTGCCTTGTGCAGCACGAAATCCTATTGTCTTCACGTCTGGTTTGTCTTTGTCCTGTTTCGTGTTTTTTTTTTAAGTTAATAAATCCCTGTTTTCGTTTAGCTGTTCTGCCTTTGGGTCCGTTTTTATCCTGTTACACTGACAGAAAGAATCAAAATGCTAGACTAACCTTGTGAGGAGCATGTTGTGTGGACAGAGAAGAACTGGTCCAAAGTTCACGTTAGTGATGAAAGCAAGTTTCATTTATTTGGGTCCGATAGAAACATTATGTTTGGGAAATGTTTTCCACAGCAGGAGTTGGGCCTCTTATACAGCTCCATGGCAGAGTGAATGCAAATGTTTATCAGATCCTTCTTTGACCCTTCTCATCACCCAATCAGCCAGCAATTTTCATGTACGACAATGCCCGACAATGACAAAGCAAAATCAGGTAAAGCAATTCCTTGAAGCTGAAAACATTGAAAAAATGGCCAGTCCAGAGTCCTGATCTGGCCACAAATGTGCTGAAGTCATTCAAAGCAAGGGCCTGTATACTTCCTACTAGTAATCTTTGTGCTACAGTCATTGCTGTTCTCTAATTTTGATCATTGTTTTTTCTACAAAATATTAGTTTTAATTTTGTTGAAGTGCCTTTTGTGTTGTTGAGCAATGATTATTACATTATTCCTGAAAAAAATTGAGCGTTCATAAATTGTTCTCTAATTTTGATATCCAATGTATATGTATAACAATGTATAACAAAGTGTGTATGTGTGTTTGTGTGTGTTGGGGGTTTAGAAGGAGGACCAAACCCAGAGTATAACATCGCTTTGGCTCAGCTTATAGAGCAGTGCAGGAATAAAAATCTCCCCAAAACCACCATTGATGCTGCTATTAAGGGAGCGGTAAGAGAACAGTTTAATTTAATTAAGTTTAAATGAGGTGTGATGAAGCCACATAATTACCGGTAACAGAATGACCTATGTAGTTTTGTAATATCCATGAAACAAATTTATAGCAGCTACAAACATTTAAAGGCAGTCTTTAAAGTATCTAATGATAAGAATTTAAATGTCCATCTTGGAGTTGCTTAGCCTATTTTTTTCTTTCTCTCTTGTAGGAAAAGTCCAAGGCTGGTTCTCAGTACCTATACGAGGCACGAGGTCCAGGAGGTTCCATGCTGCTCATCGAGGTTCTGACAGACAACAACACGCGCTCTCACCAGGCCGTCAAACACATCCTAATAAAAAATGGGTCAGTGTGGAGTCAATGATGACCTGCTTGATATGCTGGAGAAATGTATGTCTAGTGAAATCTCTGCTTGTCCACAGGGGGGCGATGTGCGAAGGCGCTCGGCATCATTTTGACAGAAAAGGAGTCATTGTGGCGACTCGAGACCAGGTTTCTACTGAGAAAGCTCTGGACCTGGCCATAGAGTCAGGGGCTGAAGATGTCCACGAAGCTGAGGATGAGGAGGAGAAGCCGATTTTACAGGTTACAATAAACACAGAGACACATTTTAGGTTATTAGTAAGTGAATATATATATAGGTATAATGTGTATATGTGTGTATATATACACATATATATCCAGCTTTTGTTCAGAAGTTTGTATAAGCTTTTTTCGCGGCAATTACAGATTTAAGGTCTTCTTGGCTAGTTTTTTCTCCTATACGTCCTTTAGATACTCTCAGGTTTGAACGATATGAGATGACTAGTTACAGTTTTTTAACCAGACATTCAAGCTCAAAAATGTCTATTTTTTTAAAGCTTGATTGATGGAGGGTTTCCTGGATGGTTGTCGTTCCATTTACGTTTATGGCAGTTGGTAAATGCCCTTATCTAGAGCGACTTGGGCCTTGCTCAGGGACCCAGCAGTATCAGCTTGGTGGACCTGGGATTCAAATTCACAACCTTTTAATTGGCAGTCAAACACCTTAACCACTAGGCTACCAACAGGTTCTTCAATCACTGCAGAGGATGATTCAATCTCTTTTTGAGTGACCACTGGATTCTTGGTTACTTCTCTGGTTACTGAGATTGAGGAAAGTGTCCTGGGAGTTTCAGTTAACAGTGTTGTACCCTCACCCAGATTTGGTTTCTCAACACAGTTTGATCAGAGAATCTTCAAAAAGGTCCCTTGGATTTCATGACTTGGTTATTGGCCTGGAACCCATTGTGTACTGTGGGATCTTCTACACACAGTGTATCATTTAAATCAGTTGAATTTGTATCAGGTGGGCTCAAGTCAAGTTTTATAGACATACATATAAAAGCTCTGTAAGGGACCAATCATCCAATCCACACCGTTTATGTACTGTAACATAAGTGCGAACGATGCAACAAGACTTTGGTTTAATCAAGGAGTCAAATGTCTGCTCTAAAATTGTGAAATTTAATTTTTTCTATTTATTTTTTAAATTTTGGATGTCATACATTTGGATAGAATATTCAGTCATTGAATAAAACCTCCCATACCCTGTTTCCATTTCCTCCTCAGTTCATCTGTGATATGAACTCAACAAAAGCAGTACGAACAGCACTGGAAACTCTCGGGGTTCACACTCTGTCAGCGGGGATGGAGTACATCTCCAACACTCCTGCTCTTCTAGCACAGGACCAGCTAGACTCCAGCGCCAACCTGATCGAGGCTCTCATTGAATACCCAGAAGTGGTCAGAGTATGGGACAATATTCAAGCATTGGAGTAAAGCAGGAAGGAACTAGGGCACTGAATGTTTCATATGAATGACTAAACTTTGATGAGCAAAGGAAAGGACTACATCTCAGTGATCTTATAAAAATGTATAGGAATTTGTGCAAATTAAATCATTGTGTTCAAAATAAAGATGTATTAATGATTAAAAAACTTTTATTTCTTACAATGCTGAAATGATCACAGTCATTTGTTAAAAAAATTCCAGTAAGGCAAGGGGCATGGCCTTTCAACAGTTTGGGTGAATTTAATTAATTCATATTACTGGCTTATACCTCTGTGTTCTGAACTTGTTTTGTCCATCATTGTGTTCTGTGGTGAGGTGAATGTGTGATGAATTTAATACTTTGATCATTTGCATGCTGCCTTAGCTTCATATCCTCAAATACCAAATCTGATGGACGTTTTCTGTAGTCCATTGGAGGATTTGATACTTTTTTGCACACATTCTTGGCTACAAGCTTCAAAATCTTTGGTTGCAGTTCAGTTAGCAATACAGATGACAAGTTTAACAATAAATGTTAATCTGTAAGGAGCCTGTAAGTGGAGGCATTGTACAGTATCAGCCAAATGCTGCTTTCTGTTCAGTTAAGTGTTTCTTAACCACATATAGTAATAAAAAGTTCAAAATGGAATCAAAATAATTGCATGAAACTCCGGCTGCTTTTACTCAACACCTTTCTTAAAATTACTCTCTCTATAGTCTGGTTTGTACGATTTCCCTACGCTGCACATATCACTGTTCAAAAATCTCTCTAGAGACACCTGTTATCTTTAGCATTACCAATGCCACACTCCTGACAGTGTTTCTTCATTCTGTTGTCATGAAAGCAGGCCTGTCTATGTGCCGTGAAAACTAAAGGTCATCCACTGCTCTAAATGCAGACCTACATCCGGTCACTCGGTCAATACTGTGCCACAATAAACAATATGGAGCTGCAGTGAACGTTGATTTGTTCAGGTGCAAGTGATAAAGCTTTTTGTCTATGCTGTAGTTTATTAGCCCTGTTTGTCAGTTTAGCTCTTTCCTGTTGTTTTTGTTGTTGTTATGTGTGATATGTTAAAGGATGGAGGCGGTTTGATTTGTTAAGGAGCTCTCATGCTGCTGTGCTGAGTGATTGATCAGTTCTCAGTTTGGAGAGAACCACAGTGCTGACAGTCAGGCACAAGAAGACTAAAAAGGACAAATGGCTCATTATCATCTTGGAATGAAGACAAACTGAAGAAAAGATACACTATTGAGGTAAGAGCAAGACCTTTAATCCTGGTTCTGTTATTAAATCCAATGATGGAGGGGTAACTAGAAAAATTCTTGATCTTTCTTTATATATAAAAGTGTGAAGTTAAAACAGACAAAAAAGATGCAAATAAAAATAAAAGATAAATAATAAAAATGCATAAAATAAGTGACACAAAGCCTAACAATATATAAAAAATTAAATGTAAAATATAATAAATGTAAAGAAAAAGTCTGCCAAAATTAAGGCAGAAAATTAATGACAGAATAAACCTGAATGTTTAATATGAAGGTGAAGAAAATGCTTCCCAATTTTTATGTAAGACACAGAATTCAGAGAAGGTTAGAGTGCCAGCTGATTTAGGACATGTGGAACATAGTATATCAGGCATATTTCAAAATATGGAATTTGTTTTAAAAAAAAAAGAATGATGCTTTAATTCTAGAAAGTAAACACAGAAAAAATGTGGAAAATTAAATTCTGTGGATAAATTTTCATGTAAAGGTTTTGAAGAAAATATTAGCGTTAAATCATCTGTTTCAAAATTTGGTAGGAATAAGTACTAAAAATACCTCATGATACCAGAAAAGTGCAAAATTTAACACAAGATCAACAATACATCAAATTACCATCCCTAATAAAGCACAGGACCTGTCCATAAATACAGATGGTTTGTATATTGTGAACAGTAAGTTTTGAAATTTATTAATCCTTCTGAAAATATCTGAATTACTTCATTAATTTCCGTTAATACAAATAGTTTTAAAAATAGAGTGACTTAAAATATCATCAAATATCATAGTCATATCAAATTTTCCAATTTCTCATATGTTACAATTTTCAAATTTTGTTCACCAAGCCACTTGTCAATATCTTGTTGTCTCCTGTCCATTTCCTTTATTGATGTGACTATGCAGGTTTGGTGTTCTGAGCTCTCCTGCTAACCCTGACCAGATGAAGTGCGGAGTTGCCAACCGCTTCCCAGCTTTCCCCCTCAGCTTTAGCCGTCCCAGGCCTTCTATCTCCAGGAGTTCGCCGCCAAACACTGAGCTCATCACCATCCCCAAGGTGAAGGAACATCAGAGTAGGTCACGGAAGTAGATCAAAGAGAGTCACCTGTTCTCAAATACGCAATGCTAATATTCATATTTGTATATGTAATTCATATTTAAACTCAATGTGGGTGTGGCCTTTTAAGATTAAAAATTCAACCCTAAAAGTCTGACTGAAAAAACAGCCTGTAATATTTTCTATAGAATTTTGCTTGTTCTAATTCCCAAAAAATAAACAAACTAGTATCTGAATTTAAATCGCTGCTGGCCTAATTAATTAGAATTGTACAGATAACATACACATACAGGCATTAAATAAACCTGATGCCTGTATGTGTATGTTATCTTTACAATTCTAATTAACGTATTCATTAAAATTTATTCTGATTTTTGTTTACATCCCTAATTTAGTTCAAATGTTCATGTATGTAATATTGCACTAGATGTTCATGAAGGAATCGATTGATGCCTATTTGGTGTGACAGAACGGAAAGATCATTAGGGCAGAGATATCCTCACAGAGAGGGATTGCAATCAAATCAATCAATAATGGCAGCTAAACTCCACACCAGCAGCATCCAATGTGCAACCTCTGAAACTTGTATTCATGCCTTCTGTGGGAGATAATTTTTATCCAGTCCAGTCTTTTTTTATCCAGTCTGTAAAAAGACAAAATAGCTTTTGACAATGTCTCTCACAAGCCTCTCCAATGGTGTCCCAAAGGCTTAATGCTGGGTCATCTTCTCTTCTCTTCTCTTGTGATTTTCATCTTGTGAAATATTTGGATCCAAGACAAGTAACTATACTTCTTAGTTCCCATTGCTAACTATACTCTGTCATACAGATGTCTCATTTACAGTAACAGAAGGATTTGGCAATATTTTTCCATGGAGATCACTCAGGTACAACAACTTTCTATTGACTGGTCTGCCTGCTGTTCTAGCTGACTGTTGCAACCGACCAGAATGCTGCTGCACAGCTTTTTTCACTGACTTCATTCAGCTGTCTACATTACATTAAAAATACTGATGCAAAATGGGCCACCCTCCAACTAGCTGAAGGCACTTATCACACCCCACTTTACAATACATTTCCATGGTGCCTCTGCATGGCCTGACTGGACCTACTGTGACTGGAATCAAGACTTTGCTGTTCTGCCAGGTAGTAGAACAAATTTCCAATGGCTGGCTGGCTGAACAGTTGACTATCTTCAAAGTTTTAAGACCTACTTCTTCACCAAGCACTTGCAAGTGCTGTAATAACTCCTTCCTCACATGGTTTTAGCTCACTAGTTTTCTTAAACCCTGATATTTTATACTAGCATGAGGATATGTTTTTGACTGAGACTACAAATAATTTCTGGATATCTGGATAAGGCATCTGCTAAATATGAATGTAAGAGATTCTAGTAATTCTGGCATCAGGACAAGAACATCATGACATGACAACAAGAAGCAGAGGGTCTTCAAATTTCTTCATGTGAGAACATAATATCATGAAAGTTTACTTTAGTTCAGCACACCACAGTATTTAACACATTTTTCATTTCTGGTATTCCAGAATAAAGGAAAAAGCTATGGGTAATTTTTATTCTTCTAGCCATCTTACAAATACAATTTTATACAGTGATTATTTCCCATGATCTGGTCTTGGTGCCGGGGGCATGGTGGCTTAGTGGTTAGCACATTTGCCTCACACCTCCAGGGTTGGGGGTTCGATTCCCGCATCCGCCTTGTGTGTGTGGAGTTTGCATGTTCTCCCCGTGCCTCGTGGGTTTCCTCTGGGTACTCCGGTTTCCTCCCCCGGTCCAAAGACATGCATGGTAGGTTGATTGGCATCTCTGGAAAATTGTCCGTAGTGTGTGATTGCGTGAGTGAATGAGAGTGTGTGTGATGGGTTGGCACTCTGTCTAGGGTGTATCCTGCCTTGATGCCTGATGACGCCTGAGATCACCCTCGCTCCCTGTGACCCGAGAAGTTCGGATAAGTGGTAGAAAATGAATGAATGAATGAATGAATGCTCTTGGTGCCAGTTGTACTGTAGGTTTGCGCTCATGCTAAAATAAAAACTCTATGCAAATGCCCTTCTTTATACAGAAGCTGTCTCTGGGCACCAGTGTGTTTCCTGAAAATCAGCTACAGACTGCCGACGTCCATAAGTGGATCATGCTGCACTACAGTCCCTTGAAAGCAGCATGGGATTGGGTCATCCTGCTGCTGGTGCTCTACACTGCAATCTTCACCCCCTATTCAGCGGCATTCCTCCTGAACGAGCTGGCAGAGAAACGGCGGCACTTCTGCAGTTACGCCTGCAGCCCACTCAGCATTGTGGATGCCGTTGTGGATGTTCTATTCATGGTGGACATTGTGATTAGCTTTCGCACCACATATGTCAATCATAATGATGAGGTGGTAACACATCCGAAACTCATTGCCATCCATTACATCAAAGGCTGGTTTCTTATTGACATGGTGGCTGCCCTTCCTTTTGACCTGCTCATCTTTAAATCCGGGTCAGATGAGGTGAGACAATATATACAGTAGAATCATTTTTGGTTTGGAAGGATATAGACTTGTCTGACAGTCATTCCAAATTTGCAGATTATTTGGCCCATGAGTATTAAAAGTGAGGTATCAACAGTATTTGTCCTGTACTGATGAAACTTTGTTACTTTTGGAAATTTTATTGAGTTTGGTTACTAAATATAAATGAAGGAAAAATAATAAACTATTTGGTGCAGCTGCTGCATACATGTTGCATATGCAATAAGAATAAATACACAATTGTTAAACCAAATAAGAAATTATGTTTAAGGACATTTGCCAATGTGTCTGAAAAATACTAACTGATATACATGTATATACTCTGAACTCTCCTTTCCATTTTACCTTACTTACTATTGTTTAACTTCAGACGACAACCACCCTGATTGGTCTCCTGAAAACTGCACGACTGCTCCGATTGGTCCGTGTGGCTCGGAAGTTAGATCGGTACTCGGAGTATGGAGCTGCAGTCCTATTCTTGCTCATGTGCACATTTGTGCTTATTGCTCATTGGCTGGCATGCATCTGGTATGCTATTGGCCATGTTGAGAGGCCCTACATGAAAACAGGCTGGTTGGATAACCTTGCTGATCAACTGGGGAAGTATTATAATGACAGTGATTCCACCTCAGGACCTTCTATAAAGGATATGTATGTTACTGCCCTGTATTTCACCTTCAGCAGCTTGACCAGTGTGGGTTTTGGGAATGTTTCACCAAATACCAACTCTGAAAAGATCTTCTCCATCTGTGTTATGCTTATTGGCTGTAAGTCATTTTACATTTTACATTCTACTCTTAACATCTCCTGTTATTTTATCAGACCCAACTGCCATCCTAAATGTCCAAATTTTAAAGGACTACATCCTAGATCCTGTACAGGATACAGGAGGTTGCAAGGGATGTGTACAACCTTGAAAGCTATCTATTTCATACTATTTTGCTTAGATTTACCCCAAGGTACACTATATCCTGTAGCATACAAAGAATTTAGCATGGTAGTTACATTCTTGCTGAAAAGAGATTATACCTTGAAAGACTATAGTCTGATAGCCTAGAATCCTGAAATTGTGGCAGAAATTCTAATGTTTTCATCCACTGTACTTGTTCTTAGAAAACTAGTCTGACAATTTTCTAACATCATCAGTTTCCATAAATACAAAAAGCAAGATAAAATTATGTTCTGCTTTCTTCCAGCACTCATGTATGCCAGCATATTTGGAAATGTCTCAGCAATTATACAGCGACTTTATTCTGGAACCACGCGGTACCACACGCAGTTGCTGAGGGTAAAAGAGTTCATCCGTTTCCATCATATACCACCAGGCCTAAGGCAGAGGCTGGAAGAGTATTTCCAGCACGCTTGGTCCTACACCAACGGCATTGATATGAATGCAGTAAGAGACTCATGCAACGCAACACCAGTGCTCAAACAATCTGTAAACTGAGACAAGCAATATAATTGATGAATGCCTTTCTTGTTCATTTTGAATGAAACATTCTTTTGATCTTGGCATTCTTGTAGGTTTTGAAAGGTTTTCCTGAATGCCTACAGGCTGATATTTGTCTGCACTTGAACCGCAACCTGCTAGAAAACTGCAAGGCCTTCAAAGGAGCCAGTAAAGCCTGCCTAAGAGCCCTTGCCGTGCGGTTAAAAACCACCCACTCCCCACCAGGGGACACTCTCTACCATCATGGCGATATTCTCCATACCTTGTACTTTATCTCACATGGCTCAATTCAGGTGTCCTGCAGTGATGTTGTGCTTGCTATACTGGGTGAGCAAAATGATCCATGTAGTTTCCCTCTTTGTTTCTTATTGGAGTTTGTGGAGAAAATTGTAGAGATTAGTATATGAGAACATGCAACGTTCTCTACAATTAATATTTAGATGTAAATCACTTTTAAAAATTATTATAAAAGTTTTACAGAAACCTAAATCTAAATTCTCAGTACTGGGTGAGCCAGAGCTGAAAGCAACAAGGATAGACACCAAGGAACCTATCCTCCTCTGGGTTACACCAAGGATTTTAAATCATTAATGCATGCATGTGTATAAGAGTAAAGACAAACAGTACCAAGTGACATACAAAGGAATCAACATACTGTTTCTCTTATCTCTTAATTAGGTGTTTACATTGTCAATGCAATATAGAAAGTTTGTATAATAGTATCAGCAGTTATCAGATGCTGATGGCACTGCTAGTGAGGCAGGTGTGGAAGATTATGGACATAAGGGAGGGCAGAGAGGCACATGATCTTGCTGGCTGCATTTACTATGCACTTTTGAGAGGTGGCAGTGCAGCCTCCATACCACACAGTGATGCAGATGGTGATTAAGCTCTCAATGGTGCCCCGGTAGAAGGAGCACATGATGGGAGGTGGGACTCATGCTTTCCTCAGTTTGCGGAGGAAGTAGAGGCATAATGAGCTTTCTTGGTGAGCAGTGTGGTGTTTGTCATCCAGAAGAGGTTCTCAGAGATATGCACCCCAGGTATGGTGCTGCTCACCCTCTCCACTGCTGCACTATTGATCGTTAATGGGGGTGCTGTGGAGGTCCTCTTCTGAAGGTGATTAAAATTTATTTGGTCTTCCCCATTTTGTGGAAGAGATTGTTGTCATTACACCACTGGACCAGACAGCTCAATTCGCTCCTGTTGTGGGCCTCATCGTTGTTGTTGATGAGGCCCACTGCAGTTGTGTCACCTGCAGACAATGTGGTTGGTATTGTGACTGGGTACACAAGCATGGGTCCATCAGGTGTAGAGAAGCTGGCTGAGTACGCAGCCTTGTGGCGCTCCTGTGCTTAGTGTGGTCTCTCTGATAAGAAGTCTAGTACGTTACAGAGAAGGGAGTTGAGTCCCAGGTGTCTCAGTTTGTTTATTAGCTACTGGGGGATGATTGTGTTAAATGCTAAACTAAAAGCTAAGAACAGCATTCTCACATAGGAGTCTTTGGAATCCAAGTGTGTAAGTGCTGGATGGAGAGCGGCTGAGATGGCATCCTCCATGGACCTGTTGGTTCTGTATGCAAACTGGAACAGGTCATGGATGGGAGGAAAAACTGATTTTATGTGCTGAATGACCAGTCACTTGAAGCACTTCATAATGATGGGGGTCAGTGCAACGGTAATTGTGGCTTGATGGGCTTCTTTGGAACTAAAATTATTGTGGTGGCCTTGAAACACTTGGGGACGACTGTTTGACACAGCAAGATGTTAAAGATGTCATATACTACATCTTTGAGTTCTTTAGCACTGTCCATTAGAAGCAAACTAGGTATGTTGTCTGGTATGGCTGCCTTGCATTGGGTTGATCCTCTGAAGAATCTTTTCCATGCTGACTGGGGTCAGACATACAGCCTGCTTTTGTGGGAAAGGTGTGATATTCTGTACCTGTGTGTTGTTTTGGGTCTCAAATTGGCCAAAGATATCACTGAGGGTGTTTAGAGGTATGTCACTACCACAGGTCTGTGGTAGGGGTTTATAGTTTGTTAAAGTTTAGATGCCTTGCCAGAGACTTTGTGTTGCTGAAATATTTTATTGTTGTTTTGATGTTTTGCTCCCCTTATTCCACGGGACAAGTTGGCTCTTTCTGTTGCTAGGCCTGCAGTATCACCTGCTCTAATGGCTGCGTCCCTAGCCCTCAGAAGCTTGTGCACATTAGGATGTTCATTATGGGTATAGTCCTGTAATGAGTACAGGAAAGGTTTTATGACTATACAAAAACAATTCTTAGGTACGTAAGTTTGAGGTGAAATTATCGACTGAAATTAGGGTGACTTTAGCATAAACTTTTTTTATTTAGGGGGAATATCCACAAGCAGGATAAGCAGAATAGAGCAGCAGGTTTTAAGGTTAGGAGGAGCCATATCAGTAGAAGTACTGTAGAAGGTTTGTACAGAACAGAACATTAACAATAATTAACAATAATTAACAATAATTAACAATAGTCTCCACCACAGTACATAATAATGTTATTCATTTTTATTTGACAATTTGAAACTCATTCCATATACACTTGTGTGCAGGCAAGAACAATATCTTTGGTGAGCCCATTTACCTGTACACAGAACCTGGCCACTCCAATGCTGATGTGAGGACACTCACCTATTCTGATCTCCATCAAATCCAAAGAGATGATCTCTTGGAGGTCCTAGATATGTACCCAGACTTTGCTGAAAGTTTCTGGAGGAATCTGGAGATCACCTTCAACCTCAGAGAAGTACACATACTGTACACCATTATGCTTTGTAAGACATACAGAGCTTTGGTTCAATGCCCACATAAATTTTGTCTTTAATTAGGTAGATCAGGTCCTTCACACTCTACACAATGAAGATAATAGCTGCCATTACCATATTAATCACCCAAGATGTCAAAAGAACTCACTGGAGGGACGCAACAGGCCAGGTAAGAAGACATAGTTCATACCTGAATACCTAGTTCAGCTTATTAATTAAGTTAAAACAAATACTTTTTACGTCCTGGACAGATGGAATGGATCAAGATGATTCCTATTCAGTTCAAACATGTACCGGCCTGGGTGATCACTGCTTTGCTGGCTCTCACTGGGATGAGAAGTGTAGCTGTGACTCCTCCATAACACAATCAAGTGAGAACATCAACAAACCACCACTTTCCCACAGCCAGGTCTACACCCCTGAAGGAAACCCCCAGGAATACCCTTCGTCTGCCTTAAGGGTGATTCCACCCAACAGCAAAACTGGGTCGGGCAGAGGTAACTACTCCAATCTCCAACCACACTATGGTAGTTCACTTTGTTGCACAAATAATCTCATTTCATTCTATGCTACTGTAGGAGCTCATCTTTCTGGTTTGTACCATTACTGGCCAGATCACTGGCCCGCTCAGTTTGCAGAACATCCCTGCAGATCCTCTTCCATCCAAGTCTCAAGTCACCCAACTCCATTTGATGAAGAGTGTCCCAGTGAGCTTGAATCAAGACTTGAGTTACTGCAAAGTCAGCTTAACAGGTAGGTCAGTTAAAGATTTTATTCCTAGTCCATTTATTTGCAAGCACTGAGGTATAATTCATAGTGCATTCCATATTTATTCAAAAGATAACAAATGTTTTCATTTTGACCATTATAGTTCCAGTGTTTATGTTCAAAGACTGTTCACTGTTCGCTATTGAAAATTTCATATAGTCCCATCCAAATTTACCAAAGCAACAATATTAAATCTTTTGTTCACAAATAAAAAATACTGATCAACTGAATATTTAATAGCTCTGAATGTCTACTTTTTGATTTGAGCATTTGGGATAAAAAAAAAAATTATAAACCAACATAAAGAAGCTGGAAGAAAAGCAAATTGTTTTGAAGCTAAGAAAAAGGGAAAACCTATATGAGCAAGTACAACAATTTGGAATGTCCAGAAATGAAAGAAACCACTAGCATAGTATCAATCACACAAACAGGTAGGCCAAAGGAAAACAACAGTCAATGACATGACCAATAACAGGGGTGAAGGTGTCACAATCCATCATTTGATGAAGACGTCTAGAGTAGCAATATAAAGGCCTTGTTACAAGATGCAAACCATTCATCAGCAGTAAGAAGCCAGGTTGGAATTTGTGAATAAATACCCAAATGTAAAATACAAAAGATATAAAACAAATATTAAAGGATCTGCCCATGATCCAAAACATATAAGCTGGAGTAGTATCATGGCTTGGGCTTGCATGATTACGTCTAGAATGGGCTCAATGTTCCCATGATGGTAGCAGCAGAGTGATTTCAGAGGTCAGCTCAGAAAGATTCTGTTTGCCAAGTTTCAGAGAAATGCATCCTATTTAATTAGGAGGAACTTCATCATGCAGCAAGACAATAACACAATTCACACAGCCAACACAACAAATGACTTCATGAGAGAAAAAGGGGAAGGTTTTATAGTGGCCATGTCAATCACCAACACGAGAAGTTGCAGTAGAAGCCTTGGAAAGCATCCTGTTGCAACTTATTCGAACCAAATGTTAAATTATTTACTATTGTTTTGACATCAGAATTTTGTGGTTTGTCACTATAAACACATACATATACAAAACAAAAAAGAGAGAAAATGTCCATATCATTCCAATACTTTTGGAAGAGGACAGTAAATGTCTGGAATCCTACAGCTGCTCCAAAATGAAGCACCATTTGCATTTGTTTTGGTAGGACCAAGATGTTCAGGGTTCATCCTGTTGCTGTTGTTATTGCTATTACACCACTGATGCAAATCAGTGATTCTTTATGTTTTAATATCATTTGTTTCTAACACCTTGTCTAACACCCTGATGACCCACTTGTCATGATTTAGTGGCATAACACAGGTTTTCACCCTATTGCTAGAGATCGCAAGTTTGAATCCCACTGAAGATTGTGAAACTAGTGCTCAACAGTGTCTGATATGTTATGACCTGCCTTGAGCCTGCCTTGGTAGAAGAAAGTTTGACTAAGTCATCAATTTTATATCTCATTTTCTAGACTGGAGGCAAGAATGACTGCAGACATTAACATGATTCTTCAGCTCCTACAGAGACAGATTACACCTGTTCCCCCAGCATATAGCTCTGTATCACCTAATAGCCACTGCACAGACCCCTCCTTCCTGTATGAACGTAGTGGACAAGTGCTCTACAACCTGTTGCCCATTCAAATGGAGACCAGAACTACCATGATCCAGGTAAAGATCCTCTTGGCTAAAAAAAAAAAAAAAAAGCTAACAGGTTTTGAAATATTAGTTAGTTTTTGTACAGTCCATTCAGAATTGATCAAGACTACATCCTACTAATTTCAAAGGCTCCACTGTCTATAACGTGAAGTGTGAAGGGTCCCCCTGTTTAGTGATTAAAAAAGACATTAATTCATACAGAGCCTTTTGAGTACTTTATATTTTACATTTACAGTATATGTTCTCTGTTCCACAATCACAAGTACAAGCAATCCAGATTGAATGGATGCCCACACTCTCACCAGTTTCATTTGGAAACTGTTAAACACATGGCAGATCCTGGAAATTTTCAGTTGCAATTTAATATGCAATTTTAGTGGAATAGTAATTAAAGCATAAACCCTCCTCTAGAGAGGTCACCAAAGCACTTTTTGGCTGTTAATATGGTTTATATTGACAATGACCTACATCTATACATGGTGTGGCCTTTTACAACCTCTATAGGTCTCTACAGCTTCTTTTTCTGTTGTCTGTTCTCCTTTATATTATAACTCTTATAACGCTTCCCACCAGATCACTGAGCCTGATATATAGTATGGAGCCTGTTTTTAGAGCTATAGTCATGTGACAATAAAGGTGACTTAACTTGACTTGACTTGACTATAGCTCTAAAAAACAGGCTCCATATATCAGGCTCAGTGATCTGGTGGGAAGTGTTGTAAGAGTTACAATATAAAGGAGAACAGACAACAGAAAAAGAAACTGTGAGAAAACTGGCATTGAAATACCTTCCTTAAACAAGAAATACTTGTCAGTTGATCACTTGATAAATATGTGGGTTTAAACAAAAGGTGCCATGTTCTAAGTTGATGAATACATCTACATGTAAATATCAAGAAATTCTTATATACCACCTCATATTCAGCTTTTAATCTCAAACCCAAATGTCTTGGATAGCAAAAAAAAAATAGTTGGCCCTGACATTCCAATACTTTTGGAGGGGATGGTAAATGATGATGAACAGTATCTATGTATAGAACTCATCCTATTGTTGCTGTTCTAATACTTTTAGAGGGGATTGCATCTCAATACATACAAGAGCTACAATAAATGTTTATTACACAAAATCCAGAGAATGGCATGGAACGAAATGCTGGATAATCCCATTCGCCAGTTCTTAAATATGTACAAGATATTGAAAAGCCAGAAAATCCAAAATGTCCAGACATGTAACAAAGAACACAGAATCTCAGAATCAAGTACACCTATCACTGAGTGATTCTTTTTTTTTTTTTTTGGGGGGGGGGGGGGGGATTACCATTTTGTAGGGTCATTTGAAGTGAATGCTCTTCATCACTTCAGAATGGACCCTAGCCATAATCCTCCTTGAAATGTACAGTTTACATCTGATCACATGATATGATCTGCTTTCGTAAGGTGGTGGACTTGGCGCAGTTTTGGCTGCTTGGAATTCAACATGTAATTTCAAACCTTACAGAGCACGATCAGGCCTGATCCAGAGTTCACACCAAAGTCTTTGGATTCTCAGCTAAGCAGCATCCATATGATGACAACAGAAAAGTATCAACACAGCACCAGACATAGCTTAAAGACACCACCCAATGTAACCCCCACTTTCCAGGCAGCACCCCCTGTGATGGATACAACACAGCTTCACACTTCTCTGAGGTTCTCCTCGTTGCCAGATAATTTAGACTCCTTGTTAGCCCTGGCTGAAATCCCTAAACATGTATCCGACCCCGTCTTAGCCATTAATCCCAGACTGCCAAGAAAATAATGTCCAAAATCAACAAATCTAATGGCAACTGAGCATTATCTGAGGTTTTTCTTTAATATCTATAAGCAGAGCATCAATGGAGAAAAACAAATGAAAGTTTCATCAAAATGTAAGCTATGTTTGTAAAGAAGGGAATACCAGGGACAGAAAAAAAGGTAAACATTCCCCCTAGGTAAACACTGCACTGCATTATTTTAACATTTTGCATTACAGCCATTGCAATGTATCTGAGCTTACATTTAGGCAGAAAATTGAGACGATTTTGTTGAAAATTGACCAAGGATGGCTAAGCAGTATAAGTTGAACACTGAATTAAAACTTGGTTTGCTTTCATTCAGAGAGACTGAGAAATTGATGGACTGCTAATCTGAGACTGCTTTAGGTTTGATGACCTTCAGATATCAGAGGATTAGACAGCAGCTATCAAGTTATGTATGCTAACTCAATTAAGCTGCTAGATAGTTTAGTACTGTAATTATTGCATGCTTTATTATTGTGGTCAACTATATTTTTTTTGTAGTTTCAATCTCGCTTTCTTTCAATTTCTTGCATTTGTCTTTTGTTTAATTTTACTAAATGTACTATATTATGTAAGTGGATAGTTTTGTAATATTCTTAATAAACTTTCTTTCTTAATCTTACTTTCTTCCTTCCATCCATCTCTCCACATATCCCTCCCTCCCTCGATTTGGTTTTCTCTCATAATTTATTTGCTTATTTTCTATCCATCTCAATTACTTTCTTCCTTTTATATTTTCATTTCTTTCATTCATTTCCTTATTCTTACTTTTTATTCCTATATTTCCTTTTCTCTATTCATTCTCCATTCCTAATCAGCATTATTAATTAAAAGAAATGGGTTAAAAATGTTAGAGAAAAAAAATGGATGCCCATTAAAAAAAAAAATCCACCTAGGTCTACGGGTTATTTGTAATATACAAATATATTTTCTATTTTCACCATCTGGAAACATTTGACACATCTTGATCATTTTTACAAAAAAAAAATAAATAAAAAATCACAAGCGATGTTTTTTTTTTTTTAATAACCATAAAATAAAACACACCACAGCCTGAATGTATAATCTGTAATACATTAAATACACAACCCAATACAGATGGTACAAACGCTGCTTAGAAAATTTACACACACAGGCGCAGCTGGCAGTTTTCAGATGTCAGAGTGCAACAAATCCAAAGTACAGTAAAATACACCAAATAGCATAAAAATAGATTTTAAAAAAGCTTCATAACATATACAAAATGTATAAAAAGATACTTTTGTTAAAATCACAATGATACATTAATTCACTTTACAGCTCCTTCAATGTGCACTATATCGATTTTTTTTTTCACTTTAGTGTTTCACGTTAGTTTTGCACTGTTTCCTTCTCGACCCAAACTCCACATGCCATATAGCTTAATTATAAAACTACAAAAGACATGGCTCATCTTCTCTTCAAGAGATTCTTCTGTATGTGTTACATATTTTTAACAAGACCAAGTTGTTCGGATAGCTGAATAGTCCCTGGACGTACTTTGGAGATTGTTAAAATACATGGAAGAGAAATGTAAGCTAAAAGAGTGTGTTTCACCCCACTGGGTTTGTAGACGCCTGCCCGAACCCACCCTCCAAGTTTGGATCACAAGCCGTTCTTTGTTTTGTCAGGAACTTAACATGCACTACTGGCTCTTTTTCCTAAACTCTACAGCTACAGCTCTTCACGCTGTAACTACAGAGTCATGCTTTTTCAGTGCTTAAAAAAATTCCTCTGCTGCCCACCAAAGGAGAAAATTCTGTACAAAATATTTTAAGAAAGTGTATTATAACATAATGGGCATTTCTTTTTAAATAAAAAAAAATCATTTAAGTTTCTAACTCTGTGAGAAACAGTAAGGATCTCTAACTCTTTTTAATGTTTGTTTTTGTAGCTATTAAATAAACTAATCGCTGAACATTTGATTTAAATGAGTGTATTATCTAAAATTTACCACAGAAATGTTTTCAACTATGGTCCGGTCATAATCCAGATACAAAGTGATACTATAACATTATAAGCATGAGGATTCAGGATGTGAAAGACTGCACACATGCTTGAATGTAGAAATAAACATAATATACATAATCATTCAAAAGGTAAGGGCCAATATTCTGTTCTCAATATTTAAATTTTATATAAATTATATAGTGTGTGAGAAATCATAACCTCTAGGATTTCATGCTTTTCCCCCCCACAACTGCAGAAATAAATGCAAACTCAAGAAAACCATTTCTTGGAGCTTTGTTTTGTTTTTTTAAATTAATGCTGAGTTTCAGCATCAAGAATCATCACAACACACAAATCCCTGTTCGATTCATGTGCATCAAAGATCAGTATAGCTCTCATAGAATGCCATTACATGTCTCCCTATGCAAAAAAGCACAAAAAAACAGCAAAATCGAATATTTTTTGTCCTTAACAATCACAGAACAAAAATCACAAAATCCTGGAGGGATTTTTTAATAATAGATGTTTGAAAGATTTTTCCCAGGTGTAATTTTTTAGGAATTTAATTATAAAAAAAAATGTTGTAAATTAATTTCTACTGGAAGTAGAAAAGCAAAAAATTGGCAAAATTGAGATTGGATATGATGAGATGTCTATTTACAACAAATAGTTGAATGCCATTTGCTGGTCATGTAAGAAAATAAAGGCATGATTAATGAGACATTAAGCAAGTGGTTTAAAACAATACCACATATTAAGTTAGCTTTTCAATATAAACTCATCAAAATCTGTTTTTGTTGGGGTTTCTTTAACCAATTCATTGAAATTTGCTGAAAGTATGAATGTTGATGATAGTGCTGAAGACTGGATTGTGATAGTGGTCAGAAATTCTATGTAAATAATAATCAAAAGACCTTAAAAATTCTTCTATGGAATACAGTTTTGTGCTGAAAATTCAGTATGTCAGTTCCATTTAAAACAGAATATTTCATTGCATACCACATACTGATCTTCTGCCTGGTAAAAAAAAACACATGATAAGCACCACTTGGTCTTGTGTTATTTATATATATATATATATATATATATATATATATATATATATATATATATATATATATATATATATATATATATATATAAATAATAACACACACACCTTCACATCCTTTCCCTCAAGCGTGTATCGCATACATCATGACCCGACGAGTGGTCACTTGCAGCGACAAGATCATGATCGCAAGAACACACTTGAATAACCCAACTGGTGTCTAACTCATTTGTTGCTCCTTCTTGCTTCTCACGAGTCCTTTTTTTTGAAAGTTGAGCAACTGCTGAACTTTTAAATAAACATTGATGCAAATCATGAAATCTTGATTCCACCAAGGAGAAAGTCGATGTGTGTGTGCAAGAGAGTGATCTACACCTGATGTCCACTTCTGTAGCTCTCAAAGAGTCTCACATTAACGTTAGGTAGAAAACCTGGTCGATCCAGACGTAGCCTGGAAACAGTCTAATGACACGATTTGAGCTGCCTGGTTTGGAAGACCAAAGAAAAGTAGTGGGATGGGAACAGAGAGGGAAATAGAGCAAGAAAAAACCAACATGAATATCCAGATGAGTCTATGTAGTGATTTCCAGATCCAGTGTCATTTGGTTCATACATTCTTACATGCTTCATTTGCGTTGTGTTTTTTTTTTTTTTTTAAAAAGGAACTCCCGTTGGCTCGTACCATTTATGGTAATACCAATAATTACAGCCATCCCTGTTGGATTGTACCATGTTCGGTTTACCCATAAAAATCGTGCATGGATTCATTTTTCTATCTTCAGCGGATTCACCGTTTGAATCGAATCTTTCATGATGTTTAAACGACCAAAATTGCCCAGGCTGTACACACACCGGATGCTACATTGGATTCTGAGTTTCCTCTAGGTTGGTCTTCACTAGAAAGTGTCCACACATTCATCTATCTATCCATTGTTCCATGACATTCACTGCTTCAGATGTAGTAGGGCTGTCAGTACACATTTCAGACAATTTTAGCACAAAATATTCTAATTTAACGATTATTTCATTTTTCAAACGGAAAAAATTTGCAAGCTTACAACATTCTGACAGCAGTCAACCGGTCAGCACGTTTTATACATTCTATTGACTGTTGTAAGAGCACTGCTCTGAATGTTGTTCTTTCGGCTGCTCCCCTTTTGGGGTCCGGTGCAGGTTAGCTCTTCAGTGGCTGGTTTAGCTCCCTGCCTAAGAATCAAACTCAGGCCACAGCTTTGCTGTGTCTCAATGTCAAACTGCATAGAACTTGGCATATAGTGCAGTAACAGTGTCCAAAACAGCAATCTTTAGCTTATGAATCTCTAAATGTTGCAAGATCTTCGAGATGTCTGATTAAAAAATGTGGCACAAATTTCACTTGTGGTTTATGTGATGTGATATCGCAGCATAGCTACTTGTTCTATAGCATAATAATATTGTTCTTTCCTTAATATTTAAATACTAAAGATTTAAATTACTTAAAACCAAGACAATTTTTTAAAGCAACCTGACAGCCCTAAAACATTGTATATAGTGCTTGACTCACTGAATCAGTTCATTCACTGGCTAGACCACTCTATGACAATCTAATTTACTGATTCTTTCATTCAAAGACTCCTTAAGTGACTCACTGATTCAATCATTCAATGACTCACTCAGCCCCCAACTGCTTCCCCCCTTACTGCCTCTCCTCAGGTGCACTCTCTCTGACCGCTCCAAGTTTCGGCCAATCCCAGGTACTCTGGATTTTCCGCAGTAGGCGTTACGTAGCCATTCACCTGTCTGGGTGGTGATGTGGCTCCTGCCACTGAAGCCCCACCCGGCACTTTAGCCACAAGATCCAAGTAATATGGATTGTCAAAAGCAGGAGACATGGGCACCAGGTACTCAGGGTTCTCCACGCTGCGCCCCGCGCTGATGCCGTTGTGTACACGCCTCTCTGTGGATTTACGTGGCAGCGTATTCGCCCGCTCTGATTGGACGTCCTGATTCACATACTCTGAGAAGATGCGAAAGAAAAAAACAATTTATGTGCTGTGTATTGCAAAAAAATATATTGCTGCACTGCTTCTATGCCTACATCACCTAGTGAACTTAAAACTGTTCAGGACACAAATTACCAAAATGTTGGATATTTGTTGTTATTTACCTGGTTGCGTGTGTGTTTTGCGCGGCAATGAGTGTGACGGGTAACTTATCGGGCCATCCACTTCCAAATCTCCATCCATGCACCCGGGGAAAGTGGGATCCTTACTGTAGCGTCCAGGACTGGAGGGAGGCTCGTCCCTCCCCCCATCCAGAAACACAGAGTCTGACTGGCCACCAGCAGAGCAATGTGATTGGCTTCGAGCCAGCGAGCGGTACTGAGAGCCTCCCCAATTTCCATTGGCCGTGGCGCCGACAGGAAGTGTCGGGTATAGACTCCGCCCCAAAGTGCTGACTGACGAGTGCATGCTCCGCCCACTCGGCACAGCGTCCGTCTCCAGTCCCAGGTCTGTGCTCTGATTGGATAGGATTACACAAAGCCATTTAATATGAACAGTTTAAGAGCAGAATTTTGTAGGTTTAAGTGGAATTATCGAGAGAGAAACACATCTGACCCTGTATGAGTGATGTCTCGTTAGTCCATTCGCCTGGTTCTCAAAGAATCCAGGTTGCGGCACCAAATACTCCTCGGCATCCAGCAGTTCCTTCACATTCCCGCCTTCTTCTTCCAGCAATGTCCGGTAAAACTTACTGTCCACCAGACTTGACAGACTCATCTGCTCATCATTCTGTACAAAACAGATTTGGGCTAAGATGTACAAAGTATGGTTGAAAAGATGGTGGTTGGGGTAAGATGCAAAGTTTAGTGAATTGTAGTACTATAAACTCTATGATTAAATGCCAGATATTTCTTTGATATTATTTGACTGTGTGTGGATGAAATTGAGTATGGTAATACCTATTTTGTTTATACTCATACTGCTAAGCTAACCCTCTCCTGCATTTTACAGTCTTTATATTAATCGTGTATGGTGCATGTAGCGTACGCACGGGAATGACAACGTAGCGTGGAGGATCTCGTGCCATAGTGCTGAAGTTATTCACCAGCTCCTTGAATCTGGGTCGACATTCAGGATCAATCATCCAGCCTGTCAATCAGAAATCAGATCAGATCAGAGAAATGAAAAACCCTTCTCGTGACTGGAACCTGGGTAATTTCTGATTATCGTGCCAGGAAATGCTAACCGATTAATATATGGTTTGTGCACTTGTGCAAGTTGATTTCTTACAATTATTTCAATCAAGAATACTGACCTGCTACTATGCTAACAGTGTACACTAGCTTCTGCCATATATGTATTTGTATACTTCACACTCACACTTGACCATGATCATGTAGACGTCGATGGTGCAGATGAAAGGCTGAGGGAGGCGTTCTCCTCGCTCCAGCAGCTCGGGGATATCCCGTGCTGGGATGAGATCATACGGCTTCATGCCAAAGGTCATCAACTCCCACACGGTCACTCCTGAATTGAAAAGTTATGAGAAAAAGTTTTTTTGCTGTTTTCAGCTAGTTTTTATTCAGTATAAATGTGTGGCTAGAACTGTAGACATTAATGTCCTGATACGGACCATAACTCCACACATCGCTCTGGTGAGTGAACTTCCTGTGAAGAATCGACTCCAAAGCCATCCACTTGATGGGCACCTGCGAGACATGATGTCATGGTTAGCAAAATCGCCACACACACACACACACACACACACACACGCACGCACGTACACACGCACGCACACACGCATGCACGCATACACGCACGCACACACACGCATACACGCACGCACGCACGCGCACACACACGCACACACATGCACGCACGCGCGCACACGCGCACACACGCACGCACGCGCACACACACGCACGCACACACACGCACGCACACGCACACGCACGCACACGCACACGCACGCACACGCACACACACGCACGCACACACACGCACACACACGCACACACACGCACACACATACCTTTCCACCGTCTGCATGGTACTCGGTTTCGTCTATGTCCAGGAGGCGAGCCAGGCCAAAATCTGTGATCTTTACATGGTTGGGGTTCCTCACCAGAACATTTCGGGCTGCCAGATCTCTGTGGACCAGTCGGGCATCCTCAAGATAACTCATTCCCTGTAGACGTTAACACACACACACACACACACTTGCCTGATGATGTCAACTGTGACTTCTGGTTTAATTGAATACTGTTTATTTATGCCCAGTATATTATATGTATTAAGATACCAACACACTGGTGACTTTTACTATATATAAATGTCCATTACAACATACTGCTGTTGAATACTGGACTCTGATTGGTTAGATGATGTTGTTCATCAACATTATTTATTCACTGTAGCCCATTTAGTCCTCTATATCAGACTGTGTGTTTCTGTACTTTACGTACAGTTGCTTTGGTGTGAATTACTGCACGGGAAACTCACCTTGGCAATCTGCACACACCAGTTGAGGAGGTACTGAGATCCGATGCGGTCCTTGTTCTCTCTGACGTAATCCAACAGGCAGCCGTATGGCATGAGCTGAGTGACCAGCTGCACCGTAGAGGTCAAGCAGATTCCCAACAAGCGGCACACGTATGGACTGACCACACCCGCCATCACGTACGCTTCCTACACACACACACACACACGTGTTGCTATTACTGTTCTACTAACATTCAACCTTGTTTACATTTATCCGGTTTCACAAAAACATTTCAAATTCTATGATAATGTACTGTGTACTTGTGTTAGAGAATTGCCATCACAAAAAAATCAAAGCCTTTTGTTTGGAGTTATGATTGGTATGAGGCATGACTTGTACACTAACTCACATCCAGAATTTCCTTGTTGGCTTTAGGGGAAGTGTTCTCACGCAACACTTTAATAGCCACTGGGATCTTCATGGTTTCTTCATCAGGTGTCCAGATCCCCTTCAAGGAAAGACAGCAAAATGCAACATAATTGCTTACAGAACTTCATAACATTAAATAACAAACAGCATAAAGAAACGATAGCAGTATAAAAAGTATGCATGTTTAAAATAAATCATAAAATAAAACGCCAGTTTTAAGCCACAATAGTAGCAGAACCACTGAAATGCTGGCTTTAAAAGCTGGCCGTTTTGAATTTGGGACCTGAAATTGTTGTCTAGGTTGCTTTAATTCACATGTATATGCGTGTTATTTAACCGTGTAGTGATTCTATTCCTTTTTATTATATTAAGTAAAAACGCATCCTACTTCTGATCCACTATTAGTAACCTGTAGGTTCAGTAGGTAGCATTTTGATTCAGCGCTTGTGCTGACCTTGTAAACAGTGCCAAATGCTCCTGATCCAAGAACACGCAACTTCTTCAGCTCTGTTTCCTTCAGGATGCGCATCTGAGCTTGATTTGGTTGTACTCCACTTGGTGTCAGAGGCTCCACCAGCTACGGGGGGGGGAAATCATATTATTAAAGAATTGCACAAGCGAGAATTCCTGCAGTTGAAGGCTAGACGTTAACCGTGATGTCGGTGGAATCTGCCATGAGTCACTTTCTTAAGAAACTCCCTATATGTCACACACCTATCCTACCTGTCTGACACAACTATTCCTTATATGGACATTCCTTCCTGTTCCTTTTTTTCTTGTGAAGTGTTGTTAATTTTCCACAATCTAAATGTATTCATGCATGACGTGCGATTTATCTGGAGAAACGCTTGAAGTTTTAGTTTGAAGCAAATGGTGATATTCTACAGAATTCTCTTTCCTTCTGCAGATAAAGACTTGTGTACAAAAGTCTTTTCCTATTAATCTACTGACACATACAGGGTTAATGTTGATATTCCCTGTGATCTGCTGTCTTTCACACTGCTGCACTGGTCGGATGAGACTTTGTACTGTACTTGTTTAGGTGCTAAATTGTTTAGCTTTGGCTTAGTCCACATTAGAGCACAATGAAACAACTGTGAATAGGAGTGTCACTTAAATATGATACAAAGAAGTCAAATAGAAACAGAAAGCAGCATTAAGATATTTATTTTTTTGCTCACTACACCGACACCAAAACAGTGTATTCAGATTATCGACTGATTTTTTTTTTTAACATTTGTTAGTGTGGACTAGGCATTAATCGTTAACTAGCTTATAAGCAGCGTTCTTTGGTTCTCGAACCTCGTGCTCCTGCCGACGTCTCCTCAAAGTCTCCTTCTTCTTCAGCTTCTTTTGCCGGCACAGATAGAAGATGAGCAGTCCCAGAAGGATGACAAAGAGAACCACGCCACCGATTGCTGCTATCGTCGTCCCGGGTCTGTCGACCAGTCATTTTTGGATTTTAACATTTTTTTTAAATGCTCCATTTTCTTTGACTTTTTAAATTACGCATCACAACTGGTACTATTAGATGTCGAAACTTTTTGCAGATTATTTAATGCTGTGTAAAGAGCTTACCCGGTTTTCTGGTGAACTGGACATCCTCGGTCATCCATTGTACAGCTAACAAAAAAAAAACAAAAAAAAAAAACACAAACACTGATGATAAACCAACGCAATCGATTTTGTGTGAAAAAGGGAGGGAAGGGTTGAACGGTGTACGTTCAGGTTTCTGCCAGGGTGCTCACATTGGGCTCGCAGAGTCCGATTATGTTCAGATTATGCGTGTGGCGTATAAATTTGACATATTACCGGTGTGTAGTTTACTCCTTTGTTAAACAACTGCAGTTTTGAGTAAAATGTGTGTGTTTTGGGAGGCGTTTACTTACGAGACGGTGCAGTTCGTGGCACACTGCACGCAGTGTCCGCTCTCATTGGCGTATTTCCACGTGGTGTGTTGTTCCTCCTTAACGCCGCTCGGGCAGCGCTCAACACACATATCACCATCCTGAAAGTGTACACACTCCACACAGTTGTTTGCTCCCTACAATAAAAAATAAAAACAGTTTCACTGGATAAAGTAAATTAACACCTAAATACCTCAATAACAATGTGTGCGTTATTAAAATGTCTTACAGGGCCAATGCAGGACGCGGAGCCATTGATTAGCCGACACTCGGGGTGACAGGAAACGCATGAGGATCCGTCGATGAACTCTCTAAAGGCACTACACGCACACACAAACACATTCTCGAATGTTTTTCAGCAGTTATGAAATGTTAACTGTTATACATTATTGGTGATATATTAATAAATTATTCAAATAAAATATTAGTAAACTTACCCATGCTGGATATTGCACTGCTGCACACACTCCATACCTCGCTGAAACAACTTACACGACACACACTGACTTGGACCAGGACCCCAGCAGCTTCCATTAGCACACAGTGAGTCACACACATGACCCTCAGCCACTGAAACACAAACACACACAGTTCATTCTCAAACAGAAATTTATAATTTGGCCAAAATTAATTTAGTTAGTTTACACTGAATATTCTGAAGAGGAAACACCCACTGTGTGTGAGCGTTTGTGTGTGTGTGTGTGTGTGTGTGTGTGTGTGTGTGTGTGTGTGTGTGTGTGTGTGTGTGTGTGCGTGTGCGCGTGTGTGTGAGAGAGAGAGAAAGTGTTTGGTGTGTGAGAGTGTGTGTGTGTGAGATTGTGGAGTGTGTGTCAGTGTGTGGTATGTGTGTGTGTGTGTTACCACAGGTTTTGGGGTCTCGATTGTTGTTGCTGATGAGGTTGAGCTCCTGACTTGAGTAGAGCAGAGAGGCCCAGGGAAGAGATGACGTGTAACACAGCTTGGAGTTGTTGTGGATAAGCACGAGGCCGCCGCTAACGCGCCGCAAAGAACGCAGGCCAAGAGACTCAATGTCTAGAGACTGAACTCCCAAAGAAAACACACCCCTAGAAGTAAAGAGAGACAGAGAAATATAAATGTAAAATATAAAATAAGATAATATGTCAACATTTTTTCCATTTCTTTGCTTCATGCTCAGAAATAAATCCACCTGGGATTATTTAATGCTCCTGAAATTGCCTGATTTTTCTTGAGCAGAAAGAATCAGGGGTAGAAGATACAGACTGTAAAAGGAAATTGACTTTCAAATAAAATATAATGCATCATAAAAACAAGAGGCAAGTAAAAAAACAAAAAACAAAGTGATGCCATACGAATGAGAACATGGCAAAGTTTCAAGCATTCACTCTCAGTATTCAGCATCTTATAAAACAGCACTCGAACCAGCACGTCATATTTGTATTGCTATTGAGTTCAAACTACTGTATGTTTATCTTATAGTATATGGAATACCTTACTTTCCACTACAGGAAAAAGGTATGAAACTGATACAGTGCAATACACAGGAAGCATACATTGAGGGGATTTATAACCACATATAGGTACATAATTGAATTTTTTTTTTTTTTGCAGAAATCTGTCTGAATTTTCTGTTTTTCTGTTTCAGTTTATTCCTTATTGATCAACAGAATTCTGTTTGTGAACTGAGGAAGTCGACCGTCGGACTAAACACGACCGGCATGTTAAAACGGTCGCACAGCTCGATGATTAACTTTAATCTTTAACTTTAGACACATATTTTTGTCATACTATCCTTGGAAGGATACCGAAACAGTGGTTCAGCTGAAACGCAAGTGAAAGATGATCGACAGGTCTTACTTGTAAAGAATTCGTCCTCTTATGACCTTTAAGTTTTCGAACACACTCAGGTCACTCCGGTTCTCTGGCCACGCATCGATGTAGAGGTAACCTGGAGAAAACACTCATTAGTGATTGTCGGGTTCTTACACAAATACGACACAAACACATTGAAATGCTTTATTAACCACTAAGAGGAAAGATCGTTTGTAATAAACTAATATACTAATACACTAAACAGATGGCTGTGATGAACTCATGCACTCGTGTAAACAGGCACACACTCGCATAGTCATCAGTGACAGTGACATACAGCTAAATACGGTGACACATACTCAGAATTCGTTCTCTGCATTTGACCCATCCAAAGTGCACACACACAGCGTGACCACACACCGGGAGCAGTGGGCAGCCATTTATGCTGTGGCGCCCGGGGAGCAGTTGGAGGGTTCGGTGCCTTGCTCAAGGGCACCTCAGTCGTGGCCGGGCCGAGACTCAAACCCACAACCTTGCCACGACTTGCCCCATATGACTCGTATGGTCATAGTCTTACATACTCAAACACTCACAAACTTATTCGTCCACACAGACACATACATGCAGGTTCACATGCTCACAATCCAAAGCACTCACACGGACACTCGCACACCTGCGGACTCACAAACCGCATACGCACACTGATTCACACGCATACAAAAAAACTGCACGTGCTGCGACACACTAACAGACATGCAGACTCGCACTGTGTTATTGTGAAACTGTATGTTATATGATGTGTATGAGAGCTACCTGTGATCTCCTCTAAAGTTCGGAACACTTCGAGGTCGCTCGACCGTAGGCCTGATAAATTACTGCGTAGGTCCCTGTGGAGGAAACGCGCACACATTTTGTATTTTACATTTAAAACCACACACAGCCAGCTACAAAGTCTTTCTCTTCCAGTTCTAAGATTTCCCCGAATGATTCTTCCATGCAGATCACATTGGTATATGAAGAGAACAGTAGAGTAGAAAGGTGCACCACCACTTCACCAATGTCAGCTAAACTTTCCTTGCGGTCATATGAGGATTCCACAGTTCTGCGATTTCTTAACAAATGAAAAGTTCAATTGGTGGGAATTTATAACTGCATGGTTGTTGTCGGTCAGCAGATGGTTTGAAGAGTCAGAGAATTTATTATGCTCTGGAATGATCATCAACTGACAATTCCTAATGGCAATACACGTACCCTTGAAAAGAGTGTGTAAGGAAGGCCAGACTGCCGTAGATCTTCTTACAGCCCTGGAAGGAAGCGATGTTGGAGGAATTCACAGCCATTACCCCCTGAAGGTTCCCCATCCCTACACCATAACACACTGAGCCACAACACACATACGCACACACATGAAATCTCTATTAGTTAAACATACTAATAATGATACAACAGAAAATTTCACTGTTCTACATCTCAGACAGGCAGAAAGAGAAAAAGGAAAGACGTCTGTCTTTCTGAGAGAGAGATAGACACACACAGACAGACAGACAGACAGACAGACAGACAGGAGTCTTTATTTGTATTACACACACAGTCCTACCTTTTGGACATTCTCCTTCACACTTCTCACATTTCTGTGTCTCCTGGCCATCTGGTTGGACGATGACGACCTCCTGATTGTCTTTAGGGCAAACCATTGTGCAAGCAACATCCATAGCCAAATAGTTATCTACAGAAAAATAATGAAAGGATAAGAAATAAAGAAAAAGCTTTCCCCGTTTACTCTACAGTGTTTGTATTTAAAAGTGCATGACAGGTTAAAAAGAAAAGAAAAAAAAACTTTACTGGGACATGTTTTCACACAGGTGGCACCAAAGCTGAACTTCTTATTGGGGTTTGGTTTGGACTGATATGTCACTGGGTCATAGATGGAGGGAGGAGGACAGTTTTCTTTACACGTGCCACTGTCGTTAAGGTGTCGACAAGCCTGAGGAGAATGTGAAGAAAAAAAAAAAAGAGAGAATACAAGGTAACTCCAAGTTCAGGATAAAATCCCATTAAATACAACTGTGAAAAGAAACACACACCAGACAGTCTGAGTCTTTGGGACCAGTGCAGCCTGCAGCACACTGCACATGACAACAGTCGCTCGCATCGAGACCCTTACAGCGCTTACAGCCTGACGTACAACGCACGTTGGTCACTGAAAAACACGCAAACATACACAAGCCAAACAGAAATGTTTTCACTGTCATTTAGAATAACATTTATTATTCCACTTCTAATTATGACTTCAAAATTGAAAGCTGTTTTATAAACTAGACAATGAATTATCACCGTTAATGTTCAAAATCCGAATAAAAGTAATGTTAGAAATGGAAAGGAAATCTGAAAGTGGAAAAAATCTGATAGTGTAAAGAAAGGATAGAAATGTAAAGATAAGATCAAATTATCTACGAGTTTACAGAAAAAGCAAATAACAAATCAATCAATCAATCAATCAATCAATCAATCAATCAATCAATTAATCAATAAATAAATAGAGAGAGAGAGAGAGATGTAAAGAAATGCCAAAAGAAAAATGGAAATGGAAAATTCAACATGGAAAAAAACTGATACTATAAACAAAAAAAATGTAGGGTAAAAAATTCCAAAGATAATCAGACGGTGACAAGAAAATCATTCAGTGTAAAGAAAATCTGAAATCTTAATAAAATCTGATCATTTGATAATATCAAGAAAATACACATCAACTTTTTCAGCTATAATATGAGAGTAAGTGCTTACATGTTTGGCAGTCAGCTACATTGGGGCCCCAGCATCCCCTGGCGTTACATGATCGAGGACAAGCTGCACCTGTTGCATAATGTAATGTAAACGTAATGTAAAATGTACATTTCTTATGTAAAAATACATAAGACCATCCTTAAAAATATTCTTGTTTGCCGTAACCCGACCGACCCTGTCAATTTATTTATTTATTTATTTTTGCTTTAGTCCAACCGACTTGCTGCTGGTAAATCTGCGTTAAGAAAGACCAATTTTTTTCTTACTCTTTAAACAACTTATACAAAAGCAATAAAATATTATTAATTATATTTTAGTAAGTATTGTAAATATATCAATTGCCTGGGACTACATACAAACGAAGGCTACGTTCTTTCTTTTAAATAAAAGTTTACCGGATGTCACACTATGGCCTGTGTGTTCGCTTCGTCTCATACTCTCATTCACTGTCAGAGTCAACGGTTCGTGCTTGGTAATGATGGCTGCGGCTGCAGTAAACAAAATGTTCGCGGTCACCGTTCAAAGTCATACGGGTTCGGGCACCATAATACATCTAAAAATTCATTAAAACAGCTCGACACCGCTTTAACTTGCCGGTTGCAATGATGCGCCCGAAGGCATGGTTTTAAGGCCCAGTCAGTGACGTCACGATATGCTAATTTGTTTAAATTCACACATACGTAATCACCATCACCAAAATTGTACTTTTTTTTTCATTGAAACTTGAAAAAATATATACACTTACCTACCGACCCGTTTTTTTTGTTTGTTTTTTTTTTTTTACTGTTACTGCAAACCAAAATATTTTTAAGGATGGCCTAATCAAAAAGCGTCATGTAAAATAAATAATTTCATCATCAAAATGCCTGGTAATAGGTTAAAAACAGGTTAAAAGGTCATGCTCACAGTTAGGTGCTGCTGACTGGAGATACTGCAGTTTTCCGTTTAGATCCTGATCAGCCATGATGTCATTCCAGGTGATAGATTGAGGGTTTGGGAAACACAGATTGGGATTTCCCCAGATGTAAACATCACCCAGTAAAATCTCTAATGGAGAGAACAACCCAGTGTTAATTAGCAAGCTTAATACCAAAAACTTAATATAGTATTTTACTGAAAGCTCCATACCCGTCAGACTCCTGAGCCATAGCTGACTGACTCTGGTGTTGTCCAGAACAGCAAGTGCGTAACTCGAGTTGTACAGCTGACTGCCTCTGATGATGCGCAGATTCTCCAGAGGAACCATGGTCACGGAGACGTGGGCTATCAGCACATAGCCCTGAACCTCCACTATACCCTACAGACAGAATATCACCAATGTAACTACAATCATCAATGTCAACATCATCAACTTCAGTTTTATATTCAGCTTGTTCTTCTGTCTCGTGTTAGCCTATAGTGGGCATCTACAGAGCATTGAATAATGTTCCAAGACCAGTAGTTTGAGGGGAAAAGGTGACTTCCTTTGTCAGAAGTAATCATTGTGGTTAATTTTGTAAAGAAAAGTAAAAAGAAAGCTTTGAAATGGAAAGAAAAGATGTAAATATAAAGGAAGCCAAGTAAATGAGAATCTGATATTGAAAAAAAAAAACAAACACCAGATATGTAAAGAGCAGATGACATTCTAAAGAAAAATATAAAATGTAAAGAATATCTGAAAGACTAGAAGTGTATAGAATGTTTAGACATGTAAAGCACAACTGATTCTAGACAAAAAAGAACATTTTAAGGTAAGTTAGATATGTAAAAAACAACCTGATAGCTTAAAGGCAACCCTGAAGTGTAAAAGATTACAATTTAAAAATAAATCTGGAAGTGAAACAATTTGCAATTTTATAACAATCAAGATATTTAAAGAAAAGATTAAGACAGGGTAAAAGGAAAGCTAGAGGTGTAAATGAAAACTGAGTAAAGAAATGCTAGATGTGAAAAAAAACAACAAAAAAAACTGACAAACAATAGCTGCAATTGTAAAGAAAAGCCAATATTGTAAAGATAATATAGATGCTAATAAAAGAAAAGCTAAAAGTGTAAAAGGAGAGCTATCACTGTAAAAGGAATAAAAGAATAATGTGTAAAGGCAAGCTGATAGTAAAAAATAAAAGCCATAAATGCTAAACTACTGTAGGCATGAAAAGGAAAGTGTAAAGCAATGGGGACCGTCTCAATATAAACTGAAAAAAAAATAATATAAAAATAAAACTCATCTGGAAGCTGAAATTTTTAAAGAAATGTTGAACAGTATAATCATGAAGCTGATAGTGATAGAAGTGTAAAAAAATGATATTGTATAGAAAAGCTAGAAGTATAACTGGAAAAAAAAACCCTGAAATGTAAACTTGAAAATGGATAATTTCTCAATGAATGTACTTTACTATTACCTTAAGGAAGGAGAGATCTGAAATCCCTTGTAGGTGCGTGATCTCCAGGTTGCCATGAACGACCTGGCAGCCGGTGTAAAGGAGTCGTAGCATCTCATAATGGTTCTCCAGACTGGAGGGAAATGCCAGCTTCATATCCGTACCCAGACATACTGCAGGATCAACAAGCACAACGTTATTAAGAGTGTCGAGTGACCTGTAATCCTCGACTCAAAACAAGAACCTGTTTCCTAGACACTGGCTAATCCTAGTCCAGTGCTAACAAGGATTTATGTTCCAGACAATCAACAATGAAATTTAGACCAGGGCTCAATCCATGACCAGGGAGCAGGCCTATTACAATTAGTCCAGGATCAGGTGTCACCAATACTGTGCCAAAAGTTCAAACCGAGTTCAGAAGAATTTTAATAAAAACAAGATATCAAACTATATACTATGTAAATATAATATTATATGTAACAAGTTTGGACTGAGAACTACCCTCTGAGGAACTCCTGGTACTGCTCAGTGGGGTGGCAATGCTTTGGGCAGCAAGTAACTATACATTTTAGAACTACATCATAAGATAAGTGGAGCTGATGATCTGGACAGGTCTAAGCTCCTGGAGAGAATTTTTGGTAAAGTTTTATAAAAAAAATTCAAAACATTATCAAAACTTTCCCAAATTCCAATTTGTCTAAAAAGGTACAACGTGTTACAGTCATAGGGAAAAACCTGTCAGACTTGCAAAGTGAATGGGATGTCTACTAAAGCAAAATGATCCTGAGAACTCCAGGTAGACAAAATGATGTGCTGTTTACATCACAGAGTGTTCCCGACAAGAATGTCGGAGAGAAAAACAACATGAAGCGTCTCGTATTTGGATTCCAAAATGTTGCTGTACTGGCACTACTACTTTTTTCTCCAACATCAATTTGTCAGACATTGGTTAGATCAAGCTCAATCTCTTCCAAACACACACACACAAACACACACAAACACACACAAAGGCATTTGCAAAGGTTAAACATTAACTACTAAACACACACTCCTATCTACATATGTACTATCAACACCAAAACATGGACGATGTCCCAGTCACCACAACAGGACAGTGACAGAGCAAAAAGTCCCTCTGCTAAATATTTAATATCCATCCCCCCATCCAAACATTCCATCACAGGGCCACAAGAGTGTGTGTAAGGGCTGGCCAGTGGCCTTGAATAGAATCTGACCCACTTCCTGTCTCCCCTCACATACTCCCCTCTTTTGTCTCAGTCTTTTTCTGTATCCCTGCCTCTGATTTCACTGCTGTCTCTCTGTCTCTGTGCCTCTTTCCATCTCTGTCTGTCTGTTTCTCTCCCTGTATTCTCATTCTCTCTCTCTGCTAGTTCTTATGTCTGTACACGTACATGTGTGTATGTGTGCATGCCTCGGTCTAGATCGGTCTCTCCTTCTCAAAGTCTCTTTATCTTTTTTTTGTCTGTGTCTCACTTTCTGTTTCTCTGGTAAATTCTACACTGTATGTGGAAAATAATTAACATGCACTCTCACCACAGATACTTAACACACACACACACACACACACACACACACACACACACACACACACGAGAGAGAGAAAACAAAAGCTATTATTACTGTCTTGGCAAAAATAGACGGAAAATTCCCTCATCACGACAGCTGACTACACGGCGTGTAAATATCTCCAATTTAAAAATAACCTTCAATACAAACCGATTCACTTTCACGGATTACTGACAGAAATGAGATTTGTTTCAAGTGACTCGCTTAATACCTCAATCCAAAATATCATCTCTGTGTTAGAAATGAGACGTGAGTGACAGGCTGCATTCAATTCAGCTAGCATTCAATGCTAAGTGCAATTCCAGTCTTGCTCAAGTTGTTCTGAGCATTTGATCAGTCGTTTCCCAAAACATCTGAGGTAAATGTTGATATTCCTGATAACATTCAGTGAGTCAACAGTATATCGATTTTTATCGACCTCCCTGTGTCTGTCTGTATGAGTTTAATTAGGTGTAGGTTCTGTCTAATATATTTTAATACTGATATAAAAAGGTATGAACCACATCTATTAGCCTTAAAAAAGGTAACAATATAGTAAATCATTTTTGTAATAAAATAAAAAATGTAATATGTTTTTAAAAAAAAGGAAATCAGTGTATTTATATTGCACCTTTCTTACATTAACGTTCAGTGCAGCAAAGGTGAAGATAAAATAAAAATAGATAAAATAAAAATGTTATACACAATATTATTATTATTATTCAAGAGAAAATAAAACTTAATTAATTCAAGATTTTAAAGTTAAAATTAAGTAAATAAAGAAATTAAGGAAGAAACCTTGAAAGGAATCAGGCTCAGAAGTAACCTCATCCTCATTTGGGTGAACAATAAATAATGTAAATATAAATAATGTCCTTTCTACAACAGTTTTTAGTTGAGTGGAATTAAGCAACCAAGAGCTGCTGAGGCCTGCGCAATTTCCAAGTTCACCACAGACCCGACACTAATTCCTTCCTGACCAAGTTTTCAGATGATAATGACATTTAACTTGCTCATTTAAAACATATTAATTAATCTATTATATACTAACAAATTAATACAAAATTCTTGTCATTTAAAAAAAATTATGTATAAAAATATATAATTTGCAGGGGTTTTTTTTACTCATAGGATCAACAATCATACAGAGCACTGGTATGGTATAGTATAGTATAGTATAGTATAGTATAGTATAGTATAGTATAGTATAGTACAGTACAGTACCAAATAACAAAACAGAGGAATGGGAAATGTACAAAATGTGCATGACGGCTGATGGAGAGACTGAGAAAGAGAATGTAAATCAGCACTCAACGTTGAACCCAGACACACCTTCACTTGGAACCACACTACTGCTTGATGACATCATACAAGCTGATGTCACTGATGTACCTGACGATCAACCAATCAAACTGTTAACAACCTATACAAACCAGCGCCTTTAAAAAACAAATCTGTCAACCGATTGGTCAGAAACATGATTGATTATATTTTGCATCGAACACCCTTTTCCAGAACAAATATTATGATATCAATTATTAGAACATGTTTTTATTGGAAATTCTTCTTTGTACATTTAAGCGCTAAGTTTGAGGAAAAAGAAAAACCTCGAAGCAGCATCATATTGTGTACACTCTCTCTCTTTCACACACAATCCTTGAACAAACGAGTATTGCTCAACAAACAGGAAGAACAGGATCTGGACCGGCTGTGGTGTGTGTGAGCGCGCAGGTGATGAGTGCACGTACACACACTCACACACACACACACGCACACTCGTACAAAGTTTGGTGAACCATGAATACAGAAGCAATGCACAAATTCCTGAAGTATGACACATTCATATGAGACGGAAACGTCCAAATGCTCCCACACAAAGACAAAGTCGATTCCTGCACAGAACCTAATGTTTTATTCCTCTTTCTCCATAGCAATACATCAAAAACACCTAGGACACAAGCCATCCCTTACAAGGTGAAGGAAAAAAAAAAAAAAAAAAAAAAAAAAATATGACCCAAGACACTCCGGTGGACAAATGTCTTTTAAATCTTTAGATTCTAACCGAGCGTAGTCATGACATATTATTAGTCATTAATGAATTCATTGGATCTACTGAACAATAATATAAAATAATCTTGATGCAATGTCATGGCTTTGTGCAAATAAATTGCTTTCAAATAAGGTGGAAAGCAAATCTGAAAGAAACCTGTAGTGTTTGTAAAGTTGTTGCTTATTTTATCATCACCTATGCAATAAGATTTTGATTATGATTTGATTGAAGATGACATCAAAGACTGGCAGACAAAATCTCACACGATGACCTAATACAGGAAAGTATTACAGTAGTGGTAAGCTGAAAGATCAGCACAGACTTATATAATATTTAACATATTCACTTCAATGGCATCCAATAATTAAAAAAAAGGAACAAATTTTAATCGGCATGTTGGTCCATTTTCACTTCTGCTACATTACCAACAAAGCCATTCGCTACCTTCTGGACTACATTCTACAGTGTGATCTAGCCAGTGCTTCATCTCCTATGAAAGAGAGCAATGCAGCAGCACTTTAATCCTTTCACACTAATACTGCTGTCAACAAGAGTCATTTGTCCACTTGAAGATCTCTAAATAGCCAAGCCAAGTCTCTGCTCTCTTCTGGGACTCTGAGTCCAGATTTGCTATCTCTATGCTGGATTTCTCACTAATATGACATTGAGCATCATTGCACAATGCTGAGTGAGAAACCTAGTAACAACAACAATGTCCTCAAGTTAACATATAACCACAAAATTCTTACAAGAATAATGAAAATGGCTACAGTGCATTTGAGGTTTGAACAGCAGTCCAGTTGGTTACAGTGGAACTGGAGGATGGGAACTGTAGTCCGACTGGTTACGGTGGAACTGGAGGATGGGAACTGTAGTCCGACTGGTTACGGCGGAACTGTAGGATGGGAACTGTAGTCCGACTGGTTCTAGTCTGACTGAAATTAGAAGCTCTTGTCTGATTTTTACATTGTAACTATGGATGAGTGTTGGGGTCTGATTGGCCACAGTACAGTATAAATGTGGAAGGGAACTGTGCTCCAGTTGGTGACAATGTTGGGGCAGAAACTGGGATATTACCAGTGTAGTGTGGCTAACAAACTGCAAAGCTAATAAAATGCTGACCCATAAAATACTGACTTCTAAAACAACGTTTGTGTAACAAAATTGAAATAACAGATCAGTGTGTGTAATGAGATCTAACTAGAATCTGCTTCATGAACTTCATACACAGTTAAAACAATCCACAGGGAGGCCTCAGCTTATTCCCACCTATTCTTTTACAATCAATAACACACTCACCTGTGTGCAACATTCCAAGATTGTTCCGTGAGTAATCAGAACCCTGACACGTTGTGACCTTTGAAACTACCAGGAAAGAGTCTGTATTTGTGTGTGGGTGTATGTGTGAGTGTGTATTTTAGAGAGATATACTTGAGTTTTATTTGCCTTTTTGTGTCGCCTGAAACAGTCTGGTTGACCTTCCTGAAAACAAAACAAAAATTAATCTATTCTTCATGATGCATTTTTTATCATGGCCTGAGATTCTGTTAGCTAAACAAGAAATTTGTGCAATTTAGAATAACAGTGGAGAATGTCGCGCATATTCACGGTCGGGTTACGCAGCTGGTCAAATCTAACAATGAAGATTCCACTCTGGTTACTTCCCTTTTTGCAATATAGCACTTGATCCAGAATATAATTATTACATTATTAATGATTCAAATTATTAATTATTAATAAAGCATAATGAAATTTATAAATCCAGATCATCATTTAACAGCAATGTTTTCATTGTTGACTTATATTTTATTTTTAATTGTCAGTTCAATATGGTGTTAAAAAAAAGAGATACATTATTATCAATCAATCAATCAATCAGTCAATCAATCAATAAATAAATAAATAAATAAATGTCCCCAGTCAAATTTCGGAAGGCTGTAATTATGAGGTCTGAGGTGTGAATAGCAATGAACTGTGCAATTTCTTGATTTTTTTTTTTTTTGTACGCATGTGGTTGTAATTGTTCTAATTTTCTCACTAATTTAGTCGGCCTTAACACTTAAGCCATTGTTGTTTGTGTTTTCATCACATTCTACATATTCTCCAGGTTATCCAGGTGCATCCGGATAAGCAAGGAATACAGATTTTTTTTCCTGAAATTCCTTCATCGCAGTCCTCTAAAGTCCACAATTTGTGCGATATGCATCACATTACTTCTGCAGCATTATATATAATGTGTTTGTGAACAATTGAAATAAAAAAGCATTATCATGCACTCATTTTTCTCAAGCATATCAGCATTTGTTTACCTCTCCAAGTCCCAAGTGTAGTGTTTATGGTGCATATAATTGCAGTCTGTCTTGCTGTTGTCAGTTAAAAGTTACGTGTGTGTGTGTGTGTGTGTGTGTGTGGACACTACATGACATGACCTAAAAGATCATATTTCAAAGCCACTGATTGTGATTGCAGTGTGCCATCCTGTGAGAGATGATTATTACATCACCTTGATGTCTGAAAAGTTTGTAGTCACGTTCATTATATTATTTTATATCCTGACTATACAATCATGGTAAATGTGATGTATTGCAATACCGATAAACGGAGAGAGAGCGATATATCGGTGCAGCCCATTGCAACTATGTAGCGCTTTGTATACACTTCTGACGTCTAGATAAAACATAAAACGAATCTCATGTGCGTGAGACTTTAGATTAGTGCGTTTTTCCACCCAAAACTAGTCAGCATTGATGGTTTGGGGTGAGAAATCTTCCACAGAGACCCACCTTCTCTGGTCGCGACTCCAGTCATTCCCAGAAGCCACAGCAGCAGGACGAACTGAAAACTTCTCGCCGCCTCCATCGGGTTTCCGTCCACCATTCAGTCCATATTCATCGCTTGTGTCTTTTGTTGCGGTGTTAAATCCGATCAATGATCCTCGGGCTGATTACTTTAGACTTGAATGACTCTTAAAAATCTTCCGAGGCATAAATAAGTCGCATCGGCTTTGTTTTGTTTTCTTTCACCCTTTTCAATCTCGACAACTTCCTGCCGAGTTGTGAGCGCGCCCGAGAGACAACCGAGAGAGAGGGAGACTTGTCAGTTTCGGCCGCGGTGACGCGCGTTCCTAGTCAAGGCGCGCGCTCGTGGGCACGGTAAAAGCGGCGCGCATCCGTGCTCTCCACATTGATTTTACTAGTCCCTGTTATAAGAAGTGCACTAGATCTACCACGTACAAGTAACTTCTCTTTTGTATAAGTGCGGTGCTTAGGGAACATTTTGGAAGTCAATTAGCTACGTACTCCTTATTGAAGTGCACTACCTAGGGAGCAATTTTGCACTCATGCATTTGTTTATAAACAGTAGCTTGTGTTATGGCATGGAAACTATATAGTGAACTATATCTCCATTTAGTATTCAGTGCACTGTATATCCTTAGCTCATCACACCCCTTGTCATGGAATATACAGTATACCGTGAACATCATGTGCATTTGTTCCATTTACAAAAACTTTCTACTATGGCATCAACAATGTATAAAGTATATGCATACATGCAATTGATAATGAACCTCTTTTTATTTGAATCTTTACATAATTACATAGGAAGCAATATGCCCTATGCAGCACCATGTGTGTCTAAACTTGTGAGGCGTTTGAGACGTGGCCGGGGTCACACAGTCAGAACTGGATGGATGAGTCTATTGTGATTGTGTACTCACCTAATCAAGTGCTTAATTAAGTATTACTCATGCACAGACGCAGATTGTTTTCAGGCTTGTTTATGACAGTTCAGCGACGAGTTTGACCTCTTCTCACACACACACACACACACACACACACACACACACACACTACATTCCAGGAGTTTACAATGGCATGCTCTGCCACGCACTGATCACAAGCCTGATTGTGTCTCAGCACTCTGGTAAAGAATACACTCCTTTCACGAGACTCTCCAACCTCCTCCCACACTGTGTGCTTGTGTACTCCAGCCTCATTTTTGCCTAGAATGGGTCCCTCTATTGGATGTGCTATAAAATACTTCATGTGTCTTGCACTATTTCTGATGTGGTATACCATCTGATGTGTTCTTATAATTTTTTTTTACTAACATGAGAGTACATATTATAAGCACTATGAAAAGTATAAACAAAAAGCTCCTAGCCAAATCTAGTGCACTTTATGTTTGGTAATTTTGCATTTTGTACTGTGCCCTACTGTGGAAGCAAGCAGTAAAATAACACCAAATGTTAATACAGAACCACTTTATTTCTTTCTTAAAGCTTCTTTGCACAAACCAGAGAGAAAGGGAGCAGCATGAAAAAAAGGAAAAGTGAGATAGAGAGAGGATGAACATGCACATGGCAAAAACAAACAAAAACAACCATTGTGCCTTCAATCTTCCCTGTTTTTTTAAGACTTGTTGGGACTCTTGAATTGTAATTAAGCATTTGAACATGAAACCCCTTTTTTCTACTCACCCAAATTCAAACAAACAAACCTCACTGATGCACCACAGCTTCATCAACACAGAAGCAACTCACTCAAGTAAATGAGCTCATTGTGTATCTAAATGTCAACAGAAGAGTTAGCTAGACAAATGATATTACTATTTATCTAAATGAATCTAAATGCAAAACAAAATATAACAAACCGATCCAACTGAGCCTGAAATAGTCTAAAAAAGCTAAGCTAATATTACATGAATCAGAGCTAAAATAAAATAATATGCATCATAAGCATCTAGCTAACCCAGTGGTAATAATCCAGAATTGTTAGCTGTAGCTAAATTTACGAATCACCGTGGACAGGATTTGGTCTAGATATGTAGAAATACCTAAATTAACTGAGGAAAAGCTTCCACTGCTCAGTCATCTGAATTGATTAAAAACATTACAGCTAAACAAAAATGTGACTACAATCTCTAGAATGTTCTGGAAAAGCTACAAATTCCATGAATTTGGTTAGCTCAATAGCCTTTACAGACTTAGCTAGAAAAACTAGCCAGACCATTCTTTATTAATATGAGCTAATTTGAAGCTAGATAAACTAGCTGCTAGCTGGAACAACACTTCCCTTTAACTGTTCAACAATAACTATCACTATTGTGAGTAGAAAAAAAGGGTTGTAGATGTACAGTGGGCAATATCTAATTATTTGTGATCTGTTAGGGAAAATTGTGTTACCAAGTGCAAGTAAAATAATCGTATCAGGCCTTTAATTAAAACATTGATTATTTTAACCTTCATTTTATCTGTAAGCCATGAATTGTATTATGATGGTTGTCAAACAAGGAGAAAAACGTTACATCTAAATTGGCACGCTGACGACATTCGATCCTACAGTATATCAGTGTGTGCATGATGTAGGGCCATAGTATCAAGGATTCTAATTAATCCGAATGATGTATCTGATGATTTTTTTTCCTACGGAGCTAGGAGGCTAGCTGCATTACCTAGATTCAGAATAAATCAAGCTCTGATATATATGAGGTGTGTAGCAATACAGAATCAAGCCTGGCTCAATTTGTTCATCTAGTAAACCTTCAGATATTCCCCAGACAAATCTTGAAAAGCTATGCACACCCTAACATAATTACTGGATGTCAATCTCAATCCTCACCATGACGCTCGAACTAGAATGTTATTTATGGAGGACGCCATTTTGTAAGTGCACGTCGCCCTCAAGGCCCTGCCTCCAGAGAACATGGATTAATTCGGTCATTTAACCTGGTTGTTCATTAAACAAAAATCACAATACAGAGCCTAACGGTGTCATGTTAAGCAAGCACATAAAGATTTACATGTGGATTTAAGCTTTAGAAAAGTTGGGGGAAATAAATTTTTGGGTGAGAAACACTTGCATCAGGTTAACACGTCTTGGTTTAACACGTTGTATAATGAAACAGAAAATCGTTATGTGTGGAGATCATGTTTTATGGAATAAAAACCTGTTCAAATCTTCGCAGTGTTTCAGGGTTCTCATGGTGACTTATGAACACACTCCGAGCTCCAAAATATCTAAGGCTATATTTACCCGCCAGCTGAACATGCTTGCTCTCTCTACACACACACACACACACACACACACACACAAAGTGCACAAGTGGCAATTTAAAACAAAGACACGCTGACATCGGTGTTAATTCTCCAGCGAGCAAATAAGCACTCACATCGTTCAATGGAACCACAGTTTCAGTGAAGACGGGAGACACAATTGTGCACTGGACAAGACGGGATAAGGCATAGGTAGAAAACACACACATTAAAATTCTTCCGCTTTTTTCCTCTAAAGGCATTCCAGGTGAAGAAACGTGCTTCAAATTACTTAATGAAGAGCAAAAAATGAAAACATAAGAAATAAAAAATAAACAATAATAATCGAGGCAAACACGGCAGCAGTGAAATGGGAAAAAAGGCAAAAGCAAACATTACAGCTGCTTCAGCATATCACTTGTGAGTTATGTCATGACGTTATAGGATTTTTCCTTCAATACACCTAGATATTGCGCTCATACTGATCAGTGTGTAATTGTGCAACGTGTAAATAAACTCACGGAACAATCATGGGCCTTCGCACACCCTTAATCAAAAGTCGTATGCTTTGTTCAAATACTCAAATGCAAAATGGTTCTCTCGTGTCTTCATGTAATTCAACAATTTTGCATTCACATTCCTTTTGAAAATTGTTTCAACTTGTGCTAGGAAAATCAAACAAAAAAATTGCAACAAACTCGGATGAAACTCACCTATAAAATATACCACAAAACTACGTTGATTCTGGTTTTTAGACTCATTGGTACTCCCCTTGCTAATGGCCCACAAGATATTATACCACGAGGCTTCCAGTAAGCTTATACTTCACGATAAATTCTAGAACTTAGCAGCATCCATGCTAAGGCCTCTCTGATTAAAATGCAATTATCTGTGATTTTTTTTATCTGTCTGGATATGTAAAAGCTACACCATGTCACTGCACTAGTTTCTCATCAAAAATGCATCTTTAGCTATCAAAGTCATACTAGCATCCAAAATAAATATCAAAACCATACGCTCTCAGACCTGCCAATCCCGAAGAGGACTAATGTCTTACTGGCACTCATGGTAGTGGCATGATCAACACGCAAGACATTTTTGAAAATTCTTTCACGAATAATGCAAAACTTCTAAATGACGTCAGTTAATACAGTAAAATTCAAACCATCTATGCAATTGTCAGTCAACCCAGATGTAAAGGTTGGCAGGCCATGAGATACGAAACATTATACATCAAATTGCACCATAGTTCAGGTAAGCGTTGCGTTGTAGTTCTGTCATACTATTAATAGTGAACTAGTATATGGTTTTGGATGCAGGTGAACACTGGCATGGATTTCATAATCCTATCCCTCTGCAGCTGGATGATGGCATGCAGGTGCAAGTATTGCTTTAACGCTAATCTTAATGTTAAAAATATTAGCAAACGTGAATTTCCTTCATCTTCTCACTTTTGCTTGATATGGTAAATGTCAACACGAGTTATGCTATTGGAAAATTGACAGCCACAGCACACTCCTGACCTCTCTGCTTTACACCATTTTTAAGATTTCTCTAGGAATAATTATGGGTCACATTTAAACAAACCATGTCCATAAAGTTTGGCAAAACAGCCAAATCTCAAAGTTCTTCCACTCAAGGCAAAGCTCAGTAAAGGCAAAAACATGGTGAGGAAAAAAATCAAGCACGCATAAACAAAGCAACCAAAAGGAACTCTCTTCACAGCTGTCCATAGTGGAGTGCTTAAAAAAAAAAGTGTAAACTCAATTCGTAAACACGAAATTCACAGACTGGTCCTGACTGGAGGGATGGGAGAGAAGTGGGTAGGGCTCTGAAACAGGATCCTCCTATTCCAGCTTGACTCCGGCCTTCTCTGTGTTGAGGAGGTGGAGGCTGTCATCTATGAGGAAACTGAAATAATGGAAAAATTTAACGTTTCATTCTGTTTCATCTCTTTTTGGAATTTAACTAGCTGTTACTATAGAAACATTACCTGGCCAGTCAGATAGTGCCTTCAGAAAGTGTCAAAATTAATGTATACTGTATGTGCATTTAGTTAAAATGAGCCTAAATTTAGTGACCGTGAGAAAGGAGAAAGAAGTTGTGTTGACATGTGTACCTGTAGAAAAGGAAGTGGACAGGAACAGTGCCCAGGTGCCAGGCCGCATGAGCATCCAGCACCCAGAAAACCGGCGGGAAGTCGAGTAGCTCGAACAGCGCCAGGCCATGCAGTAGCACCACCACTACGCCGCACTTCCACCAGTACAGCAACGTCCTCCGATTCTGCCAGCACCAACCGAGCCACCAAAGTAGGTTTATCATGCCTGAATCCCAGACATAAAATATACAGAAAACACAAGAAAAATAATTAACAAGCAATTTTCTTTGACTTAAAAAGAGCAGTATTTTAAGTTTTGACAACAAAATCATTATATAAACCTGCTGAAATCCATGTTATGATACCAAATGATGCAATTCAATGGCAACATTGTACACTTTTACTGACGTAATTAGCTTCTACCTGCTAGGTTAGCTTCCATTCACCAAGTTAGCTTTTACTTACTACTGTATGTTAGCTTTTATTCTCCAGTTTTGCTTGCTAATTTGTTCCCACAGAAAGAAAATGTTCAAATAGAAGCACAGCTGTTATAAAAGACTTGTCATGCATAGGATGGATACAGTCTAATTCGCTCTGTATGTAATGTAATTAAATGCAAATAACTATGCATATTTGTCACAGGAGGATAAACACCACACATGTGCATGGTTTCTAATAACAGATAAACACAGTCTTTACTGACCTATGGTTGCATTGGCGGCCATGTTGTAACCATAGTCAAAGCTAACAAATGTGAGATAGGAGACATGGGAGGTGAAGGCCAGGATAAGAAAAACTCCAACGATGCTGGACACGCCAGGCCGCCGCAAACCCAGCGTCCTAAACACCACATGCCATAATTTAGTTGATGAAACAGTACTGTCTAAATCGCCAAAGCTAACATAACTGTAGAAAAATAAAACGCGGCAGAACTAGCTCTCAAAATGAATTGTATAATTAATGGATAATTGGATAATAATTTGATTAAATAGCATAACATGACAGGCTACATATGTAACACATATGTAGTCAGTTAACTAGCTAGACGCCTTAGCTGTTAGTCAGTTCAACTAGTAAAATTGTAATACAACTGGACAGACCTAGCATGCTAGCACCTAATGCTGCTTAAAACATCTGCTAAGAGACAAGGACAGGTAAAGATGTTTTGGTAAATAGATCGTTTCATAAATATTGACCTGACACAGCACAGGTATATGGAGTAGAGAATCACCGCTGATGCACAAAAATAGTCCATCTTCTGTAATAACAAAAAAAAAAAAAAGACAGCAGTTATAGATTTTGTTTTGCATCACATAAAAATATCGTCTCTTACGTTAAATAAATTAAATTTGATAAACCAGTGGCCAAATTTCATAAGTAACACTTCACTTTCAGATTTATTTTGCATCCTTTCCATTTAGCACAACTAAGCTATCCAACCGCTTGCTAACATTAGCTAGCTACTGGTTACTTCAGCTACCTAAGCAGGTAAGATTGAATGGAAAATATTTTTATTGTGTAGTGAAAACCAGTAGCCAGTGTTTGCTAGTTTAACATTTTAAATTGTCAGTTCATTTAACACAACATCCACAAGAGATTTTGTTCAGTTCCTGCACAAATCATTAACAGTTAGAGGATTAAATTTTAGTTTTACTGACTCTAAAGCTTCACAGCAACAAAATAGGTGATATATCATGTATTAGTGGGCAGATACCTTTTGATTATGGATACAACTGGGAAAGCAGCTGAAATCTAAAATATTTACCTGTTTGTAGGACTTTTTTTTTGTACACCTATGTAATTTACCTCAGCATCACTATAAAATTTCAATCTGGCATGCCTTGCTGTACCTCAGTTAGATAAGTGTCTTTGGTGTGAAATACTGTAGACCAGAACCAGGCATTCAGTGACACCTGCAGGAAAAGGAGGAATATTCCTAGCATTAAAACAGTGTGCTGGCAGATTACAGCAACAGGAAGTGAAGTGGCAGCTGGTGAAATTGAGAGGGTGGGGCACTTTCAGACTTTAAGACATAAAGCGATGTGCTCCTGTTGCCTATTAATTGTGATAAAAGTAATCTACATCCAATTAGCCATAAAATCCTATTCAGAACATTATGGCAAGTAGATAAAATGTAATGTAAAATGTGTTCCTATGAGTTACATACTATGTATTGCAACCTTATGTATTGTTAACATCTCACACACACAAACACAGAAAGATTTCTCACCAGTGAGAAGGCGGTGATGGTGTGGTACATGGGGCACTGGCGTGGGACAGCGTTGCGGTAGCGCAGTAGCATCAGTAAACATGCCAGACCATTGAGGAGCGATGCCAGAGCTGATGCTGGCTCTTCGAAACACAGGAAACGGACAAACGGCCACTGGACACACACATCCACATTCACTCATATGTCTAATTAAATATTTTAAATTAAAATTTAAGTTATCTATTTTCTCAAACTTAAAAAAAAATAGTCTACTAAATGATGAGTCACATTTCAGTTGTGCATCTTTATTATTCCATATTATTCCACATTCCTGTGCTGATTAGGGTCACTTGAAACTTGTTCTGTAGCATCACTGTTCTCTCTTGAATAATAAACTGAAGCACCAACACGTTTTACTTCAACAACATCCACATTCTATAAATATGCAAATTACAAACCCTGCGCCCAAAGCCCAAGGAGTGTTCTGTATTTGCATGCTATAACATGAATATTATATATTACATATATAAGAACGGGTTCTTGAGCTTTATTTTGCTTGGTTTTTTTGTTGTTGTTGTTGTTTTTTTAACTTTTATTTTACTTTTAATACTATTTAAAGTACAAAAAAAGAAAATGTGCATTTGTTTATATGGTAAAGCTTTATTTCATTTTGTAGAGTCTCCAGTATCAACACTTTTTAACAGTCAGAGGTAAAGGTGTAACTAAGTTTTCCACCATCTGCAGGACAGAGGAGTGTGGTTTGTGGTTTCTTGCATAACAAGGCAGTAAAATGATTTCCAATACTGTTTTGATACCAACCTTTCCATGGAATTGAGGCACTCTATAGCCCTCAGCCTGATAAAGTCCAACTGTGGTCCACATGCACTGATAGTGACAATCATCCCGACACGTCCAACCTGGAGTTTGATACATACCAGACAAAGCAATCAAGAGTGTAGAACTTTCACAAACCATTGTTACTTTAACATTATGTAGAATATATACAAAGAAAAAAGTGAAAGAAATGAAAGAAGAAAATGCATGTAGTGAATAATAAATCAAATTTCAGTGTGTCATTTGTATTTTAGCATCTTCCACAATTGGGCATTAACTCCTGTCACCATTAATTCCTGTAGAACATCACTTTTCTCTACTGAGACTCCAACATGTTGACCTTCATCAACATCTACATTCTGTAAATATGTAAATAACAAACCAGAGTGTTCAGTATTTACATACTGTGAAATGACTGCCGCTCGTATTTTGTGACTTCTGTACACTTCTCTGATCATGTTATTTACATTAGTAATTTATTCAAACAACTTTCTCATTTACACCTTCTGTATGCAAGCATTGTGCTTTTCTGCTTGGCTTTGTTTCTCTGTACTGAGTCTATTGTGCCCCCCCCAGTAGACATATTCCATAGTGCACAGTGTTCATGAAATCAATTTAAAAGTCATCATTTTTTGCTTTGTCCCTTGCTATGCTGTTGTGTGCACATTAATTGTGTCTAAAGAAAATGTCATATGCCAACTGATAAATTTATATCGTAATATTGGCTATTACATTAATATTACCTGAACAGAGCTGAAATTGTGTAAAGCTGCATCCCTGCGTTGGCTTTTACCAACTAAAGCAACAACTGTTAGTTTTGGCTACTCAGCACTACAGGTATACAGCAGGTCCAGGACAAATAAAGGCCACACTCATTGACCCAGGAGTGCACTGAATGGTACAGTGCTTCTGTACCTGTTGTTTATAATCTATGGGATTGGTTGATTTCCCAACATAAAAAAAAATCCCACCATTTCAGTACAACATGACATATAAATATAAATAAATAAATAAATAAATTTATTATATATATAAATAAATATTTATAATTATTCTCTAAACATTTCTTAAGGCTTGCACCTCAGGCCTTACACACAAATGTGAAACCATCTTTTAAACTTCATGTTCTAGCTCTTTTGAGACATTTTATGTAAAACAGTTTTCCAAGCACCTTTATTGTCCTTCAGGAAAATCCAGAAATTCAACATTACATCACTTTGTGCTATTGTTCCTCCCCTCAGCTTACTTATACTAAATAAAGGCTGTGTGATCACTTTGTTCTTAACAAATCCTCACTTTTCATAGTTGTTTAAAACAGTTCTTTATTCTGTGAAATGTGTGCTTCTGGAGAACAGGAAGCTTTACAAACCTATAACAACTGACAATGCTTAAACCATACAGGTGGTGGTGTGGGAAAATTAAACAGCTTTAAAAAACAACTTTAGCTAAAATCGACTGATGTATGTTCTTAGTGAACTGTGTGTGTTTTCCAGTAAACATTTCATATCTACCTTTAAAAAAGTTAATTGATTTTTTTTTAATGATTGTGTTTTGTAATAACGTGCCAAGAACAAGGAGGTGTCACGAATTTCTTTGCAATTATCAATTTTGCGAGCACTTATTGTTGATTTTTTTTTCTTTTTCTTATAACTCAACATATTTATGGATGCATAAGGAATTGAATTCTCAGAGCTGTGTGAATGAAATGAAATCCACCAGGTCAGCACCATTTGAAAGAAAGAAAAAAAAAAGATAGCTATGTTTTCCTGGCTGAACATGTTATAGCAGATAAAACCACATAACTTCCTGAATTTATGACTGACAGAGTAACTGATATTTTTACCAACAAAACAAAATACCTACACAGAAGAGACTCAGTTTCTCCAAAGAAACCCATGAAGGTTTGGTGAGGATTCAGAGGAATAATTTGTTAAAATAACACAATTCTTGACATTTTTTTTAGCATTTTCATTGTCTTTCTGCCTTAACATTTCTACGTAAAGGACTTAACTAACTAGCTAAATTGTGACCTTAGTCAGAAGCTAATTGTTTTGTTATAGATAAAGTTTTTATGTTAACATGACGTGAAACATTAGTCAGTTAAGTTACATGGACTCCTGATTCTGTGTTAGGGCTGTTCATGGATGCAGAGCAATTTTGGGAGGAACTTTTCAGACACTAAATATCATTAAACCGTCCCTGGGTTAGTTTTGATAAGTCTTTATTCCGTCCTTTCTTTAAGAATAAGATTGGCTAAGAGCTCTGTTCGCTGTTTAATTAGCGAATGGGATTGGTTACGACCACGGGCTACTGACCAATCAAATACCAGAAGACGGGACCTCGGTTTTTTAGCAGAATTTGGGTATGAACACAAAAACAAATCCAGTATGACGATCAGAGAGAGAGATGGAGAGAGAAAAAAGCAGAAACTTCCGACCTAACATGCTTTTTGGTTGTCATCGGTGCAGTGCGGTGTGGTTTAGTGTAGCAGACTGATTTCAACTTAGCAGTCAGCCGGAAACTTACCAGTGAGCGCCATGTAAGGCGGCTGTGCAGACTGGAAGCCACGCAGCTTGGCGCCGGTGCAGTTGGTGCGCGCGCACTGCTTCACGCAGTCCAGGTATACAGGCTCTTTATCGCCCTGAGAGCCGTGCACGCGACCCGGTGTGCACAGGAGCAGCGCGGTGATCAGCGCGAGTCTCAGTGGCGTGCAGTAAGCCATTATGGTGTCCACACGGCGTGTATATGTATTAAAAAAGAACAACACTGCATGCACCAAGAGAGCGATCCGTCCCTGTCACGTCATGGGAGCTGAGATGAAGTAGTTAAGGCGACATGACAGCTCGCTTTGTTATAAACACCTGGGCGTTTTATTTACGCGTGCACACGCGCAGGTGAATCTGCTGGAAAGTATGAAGTATGCGGAAAAGCTTGCTACAGACAGCACTGACAGAAACCCGGAAGTAAATCTCCCCCGCCCCTCTCTCTCTCTCTCTCTCTCTCTCTCTCTCTCTCTCTCTCTCTCTGTGTGTGTGTGTGTGTGTCTTTCTTTCTTTCTTTCTTTACATCAGTACATTTCCATCACACTCACCCGAAAACAAATATTCCCTGTCCTCTAATTTCCCTAATCTGTTATTCCCTAAACTTCACACGCTTGTTCGGTTTTAAACAAAACCTCAGCTCGTGCAATGTTTAGGCAAATGTATCTTCACGGCTGAATTGAAACCGTGATGTTTAAACCGTAAGGTTGCTTTCTAGCCTCATTCTTTTCTCTATACTATCCTGAATTTTATAAGGGAGAAAAAAAACTGCAGCAACAATAGTGTAGACTGTTATACTTCTATAAATATTAAAACAATATTTTTTCCCTTCCAGAAAAATAAAGAAAATACATTGGAGTCAGGTTCTAATTGCCTCAGCAAGACAAAAAAAGACTTTGTAAAAATATTATTTTTTGATACTGAAGGTAAAATTAATATCTAAAATAAAGACCTGAAATTGTATTGAACTTTATGTGACTAAAAAAAGTGTGTATTTTTCTGTGATTCGAATGCAATTGCAATGTGAAATATTAAACATTAATTTATACGAGACACCTGCACTAATAATCAATGTCTACAGTACATCCGTCCTGCGTCTTCATGAAGCAGCATATTTCAGTTTCCAAGTTGAATAGATCTGCCATGTTTTCTTTATTCTTTTTCCAAACCACTTAAAATTCTTCACAAACACAAAATGAGAGTTGCCATTTAAATGCATAAAGAAAGAAGTACAGCTTCTATATTTTCAACAAGTTAAGGATTTTGTATACTGAGAGAAAATGAGAAATGTTGTTCCTCTCAGGTAAACAGCTTTTTGTAAAGGATTTGTAACATGGCGATGTTAATCTGTGATCTATAACATTTCTTAGCTTTACATTTACATTCAGCTTCATTTATTGAAAACATCAGAACTAAACACTTCCTACATTATTCAGTAAAATCAAGATTGTTTTTACATTGAGTAGCATTTCAAAGCTATGAAATAAGGTGCCCCTCAGGACAACCTATTTTATTCAGTATTTTTATATAGTCAATGCTAGTTGGGTAACAATTTAACAGTATAACAATTTAATGTAATATTATAAACATAAATGCAAAGCTAAACAGTATGTTCAAACTACCTACTTATATTTAAACCTATATACAGGTAGTAAATGTTTTTTTTTTTTTAGAAAAATACTTTTAACTTCATAAATAGAATTATCTGTATTTCATTTTCAGAGAAATAAAGAAAGGACATGAATGGAGGTGGATCGATTTGTATTTTACTGTAAAACTGAATTTGATTTTCAAATTCAAAACAAAAAAAATACTTCAGCATATTTACAACAGCAGTGTTGATGGAAGTACCCAAGAAATGCTTGTTCCTCTGCTCTTTATTGTAGGTTGTGATAATAAACAATCGTGCACCAAAGAAAATCCAGAAGAACATTGGGAGATGGCATGGTTTCACGACACGGCATTAATGTTTATTTAAAATGATCCCACCACCTCCAAAAGCCATCCTGACTTCCAGTTCAGGATCTCAGCAATGGAGTTAAAGTCTTTTATTATCAGCCGTGTGTGTGAGAGGAGCCTTCATTGAATGAGGGAACCTGAGCATGCCAGAGAAGATGGAACCAATGAATGCACCATATGTAAGGGGATATGAGAGGATTGAGGTAAGAGGTAGATAAATAGTAGATGAAAAGGAGGTTACTCCTCCTTCTCCTCTCCGTGTGTGATGACGTAGCAGATGTTCTTGTAGTCAACATTGCCAGCCACATCTGGAGGGAAGGCGGCCCACAGGTTTTTCATCTAAAAAAAAAAGCATCAAAGAGACTTAGTGAATTGACGAATTTTCAATAACTACGAACATAAATGCTAATGCTATTTACAGAACACACACCTCCTCTGCGCTGAACCTGTCGCACTGGGTGGTCAGAAGCTCCTCAAGGCTGGAAAAGTTCAGTTCATAAGTGTTAAGGCAGTCATCCAAAATTTCTCTGTCAAAAAATCTAAAAATATACTAAGCTATATGAGACGTGCAATACGTACAATTCCTTCTTGATTGAGCCAGTACCCTCGGGATCCAGGACCTTGAAAGCGCTAACAATGACGTCCTCTGGATCAGCACCTTAAAGATTATGAGATTATGGATTTGTTGTAATCAGTGAGGTTTGAGGCTGACAAACTACAAACAAAAAGGTAAATAATGTTGTCTTTTTACAACATTGTATACAATGTTGTTAAGTGTCAAGTGTTAAATGATAAATTTCATAATCATTTCATGTTTTACTCTGTACACAGTTAAATACAAAACTGTATCAATTGAAGTAGCTAATGTTAGCTAAGCAAGCTAGTGTTCAAGTTAGTAAGAGTTTTGTGTAGCACAAAAGCCCTAGAAAAAAAGTGGTTCTTCAAGGGTTCCTGTCTGTGTTGTATGTTTTTACATGGAGTTTTTAAAAGTTCCCCTATTGTATTGTTACAAGAGTGTCTTTCAAATATCAGAACTTTTCTAATTAGCAACCTACCCTTTAGCTTTTCGCCAAACATGGTGAGGAAGACAGTGAAGTTGATTGGACCGCTGGCCTCCTTGATCATGGCCTCCAGTTCCTCATTTTTCACATTCAGCTGACCCATGGAGGCCAGCACGTCCCTCAGATCGTCTTTGCTGATGATGCCATCCCTGTTCTGGTCAATGATGGTGAAGGCCTGTGAATGGAATTCATTCCAGCGATGAATTTTTAGAAGAGTTATTAATTCATTTTCAGAAAAGTTAGCAATGTGTAAATTTGTTATTTTGTATGTTAGTGTTTGTGCTCGATCCCTAATTGTCAGAAAGAGTTTTTCCTTGATAGGACTTTATTACAGCATGTCCATAACCTTAGCTATTTCTGTGAACCCTCTGGAAGAAAAGTTCTTCAGAAGTTTTGACACCATGTAAAGCTCTTTATTTAGTATATACAGTACAAGAATTCAGGATTTTAAGTCTTCTTAGCAATTCTAGCTATGTACCACTAAAAAACACCAAACTGCTCAGTTTAACAGCAGTCTGGGAGAAAAAAAGGATGTCCATCAAGCTAATTGGATTGTTTATGGACTATGGATTGTTTATAACTAATGTTTGTTTATCAGTGTGAAATCTGGAAACTTTAGCTTGCTCTTAGGACAACAGCCATTTGGAAAACTCCTTGATGTTACGTTAAACTGTCCAAATAAATAAGAACTGTGCTTTCTCTTTTGGTGCCAAGGACCTTGTGAAATCTGAGAAGGCAACTTTTAAACAGCAGCTGCTAGCTGATTGCCTTTTCAAGGTGATAAAATGGTCTTGGAATTCATGGCATGAGTTTGGCGACAGTTAAGGGATTGATTACACTTTCTCCACCACCCCTGCAACCACAACCACGCCTCCCAAAAACTAATCAATGCCTTCCTCATTCTCATGCTCCCTTTCCAATTTCAGCTAACAAACATTCACTAAAATTAAAGTCACATAAACAAATTCCACTATAAATAAATGGTTTCTTGCCGAAGTTACAAATAGTCCTGAAAACTGTGATTGCTAAGTATGTTGATTGGTTTCAGTACAAAAAATATCCTCCACAATAATGAAAGTTCTTGGATATATATTGCTAGTGCTATATAGCATCTGTTGAGCAACACATTCCAGTGGGTCATGATGGCTAGCATCAGCTGTTTCAGTATTTATCACATTCCATGCATAAACAGAATAGTGCAGAAGGAATAAGTTTGGTGTAAACTACCTCAAGGTGGTTTTATTTTTACCTCTGGCATTTCAGGAACCTCCTCAAACACCAAACCTAAAGTGGATACCCCAGTTTTGCTGAGCCAGCAGAGCTGAATTTCAACCCCTATGTATAGCATAGCTTTCAGTATATCTCTACTCTATATGACTATTTTCTCTTGTTAACAGTTTATTAAGTGAATACTTAACCAGTGTTTTGTTTTTAATCTAAATCTGGAGCATATTGTTGATTAACACCGAAATCATGTTGTACTGAGAAAAGAAATAAAAATGGCTTACTCCAGACTCACTTACAATAATTTTATAGAATGCGTTTATAAATTCTTCTGTCATTTTTTTTTCTTTTAATAGAAATTAATCTCTAAATCATTATTATTCATTTTTCCTGAGGTTTGAACTTGTGGTTATGATTCGCCTAGCTCTAATGGCTCTGAAAATTTTGGCAGGAAAGCGTAAAGTAATTAACAACTTTTATAGTAATTAACTGCTTTTTACTGTATTGTACCAGTGTTGAATAAAAGTCCACAAAAACAAGACTTTCCCTCATGTTTCTCATCTGAACTCTCCCATTGTCTCCCACTGTTCTGTTGAAGCAGCTGCAGTGTTACATTTGCATTTATTTTCTTGGAATTTTGAATAATCCCGTTCTTTTCTTTGGAGCATACATTTAAGTGTAGGGTATGGGCTAGTTGAGAGCTCTAAATATATCTTAATTTGTGTTCAGGTAAATATTCCAGAATAAGTACACATACATGTGGATGAATCTGTGAGAATGGTGTGGAAGTTTATTGAGCTGTAAGTCTTACCTCCTTGTACTCCTGGATCTGGCTCTGCTCAAACATGGAGAACACATTGGAGCTGCCACCCTCTCCCTGCTGCCTCCTCTTGGCCTTTTTGGGTGCCTAGAGATTTTTAAACATGAAAATTCATGAAAACATACCAAGCCTTTTAGATTTTGTATGAATAGCTGCCAATTAATTCTTGCCAAATATTTTTTTTAAATACTTTTCTAGGTATGTTTTACTAGTGTATAAAATGGAAGTGAATATCTTAGACAGTTTGGCTTCTGAAAGCATATCAGTCTACTTCCAAGTAGCCTTAACTTGTAAAGCTGTCAGAAAGTGGATTGTATGAATTATTTCTCTTTTTCTTCTCAACATTGAGTCATTTTAGGTCTTCCATCTTACATGCTTGTAAAACCTGAAGATGCAGTAGGAAAACTCACCATCTCTTGAGGTTATGTGGAGGTTTTGGGGTTGGTCAGGAGAAGAGCCAAGAACCTACGTCTGACATGTACATTTTGACACTATGGAGCCTTATATACTAACACAGGTTGCTAACTATAGCCTCACGATCAGGTTTGGCAGCGAAAGAGACAGCAAGGGAAAGTAATAGAAGAAGTATGGCTTCAAGTGTCACCTTTCACTTCTCAGCTAAAATAGACCTGAGACGTCTTGAATTCAACACTGCAAGTTCTGTCCACTGTTTGGTACAGCTTGTGGACATATAAGGAGAGGTGTGTGTTTTTGCAATCAGATTACACTCAATTCATTATGTAGTGACTGTTTTCATTGTGGAAAGCTTAGTCCATACAGACAATACAAAACATAAAGTAAAGCTTGAAAGCTCTGTTGCAAAAAAGATTTAAGGTAGAGACTATTATTTCTATTCTATTGCTTATCTTGGTTTATCTCTTACCTGTGTATACACACCTGCCATCAGCGAACACAGGAAGAATTTATAGATTCTTATAAAAAGAAAAAAGCCTTCAAAAAAAAGTAACCAAATTTCAGCAGTCAAAGTGTAATTTCAGTGCTGACCTTCACTCATCTGAGTATGTAGGAGTCATATGCATGTAGAGCAATTATCAACTTGCATTACCTACCACTTGGAAATCCTCAAACATCAACACTTGTTTTATGAATGGACTGACTATAAATAGGAGCACACATAAACACAGCAATGACACTTTAAAAGTGTTTACTAAAGGAGGACCCCGGTTCATGTTCGATATGTAAACAGGTCCACATTTTATCCAGCCATCAATTGTAGAAAATCTTACAGGGTCAACTGAAACACAGCTTAATGTCATCTATGTCTCAACTTATATATTTACATACTTTTTTTATTTAAGGATCTTGTGTATATTTGTGATTTGAACTAAAATAACCCAGAAATAAAACAGCAACAGAAGGGCACACAATGTTACAAATCCGATCAAAATACTGATTTAAGGTCCTTGACTTAGTAGTACAGCTGTGTCCACTACAGCTACATGCCATGCTTGAGCATGATGTGTAAAAGACAATCCTAAAGACACCCGAGTGGTGCAACAGCACTATGTCATTAGGAAGTCCAGAGAGCAAAAGTGGCTCTTCACTCTGATTGGCCCAGATAAGTTGTTACTCTCTCTGTAAATCAATACAGCAATAACTAAGCATGGGCAGGCATGCAGTAGGCAGTGTTCAGTTAAACTATAATGTATTATGAGCAGTAGTTTGAAAGGATGCAGTTGGCTGGCTTTACATTTTAAAAGGGTTTAGGGTTCTTTGCAGTAATGCTTCCCCTTTTCTGGAAGGCTGTGGTCTAGATTTTAGAGTGTGGCTGTTGAGATTTGTCAATTCACCAGCAAAAGTGATGTTCGTTGAGGAGCTCTGGGTTACAGCTGGTCAACCAGTTCATCCCTAATGTACTCAGTGGGGGTCAAAGCTCTGTTCTGCCAGTCAATCTTAACATACCATGTCTTCATGGATCTCTCTTTGTGCAAAGGGGCACTGTCATACTGGAACAAGTTTGGGCCTCTTTGGACCAAGGAACTGAAATTGTAACGCTACAGCATACATACAATCATGTGCTTCAAACTTTGTGGCAACAGTTTGAGGAAGAAACATAAACAGGTGTGATGGTCAGGTGTTCACAACTTTTGCCCATTGGGTAGCTATTGGGTGGAAATAAATTAAATCTAATTTAAGGGTGTTAATATCTGCTGTTGGAAAAGGCAAATGATAACAGAATATGAATGCAGAATTTAGAATTAGAATTTAAAAACACTTCCTTTCTATTTAGGACACACCTACTTAAATTTTAATTCCAAATACAGCTACAGATACAGGTAGTGGGGTTGCAGTTTAATATTGGTGTGCCATTTGTTGCTCCAGATGCTTTTAATTGTGATATACATTGTGTTGAGTACAGTACTGAGACATACACTTCATTGTTTGATTTAAATCATAGTTAAAGATGACACATTCAGGGTATCTTTTATTTTCTTTTGGAAAATTAGTGTGGTTTGTAAGCTTTTTTGCAGTCAGTTTATGTTCCTGGACACCAACATGGACTCATGTTCATTTTCTCTCCCTAAAAAGCATGCTGACCTTTCTGACCCTGCCATCTGTGCACCTCTTTAACATCAAGTGAACTTTTCTGTTGAGTTGTAATAAAACTGCACCTGTTTACAGTCAGCTCCAGAAGTATTGGCACCTTGTAGAGATATCCCTCAATTATATGGAAAAAACAAATAAACCTCAAAATGAAAATTTAAGGAATTATAATTATTGACACAGATTAAAAAACATCCTCTAGATGTTCTATCATGGGTAATTTCCTGTTACCCTGCGGAATAAATAGGAGATTACACACAATCTGAATTTTACAAAAACCATCACAGCAAGTACATCTGAGCTGTACTGAAACCCTGTGAAGGAGGATACCATGCACACACCAGAGAATATAAAGGACCTTTAAAATGTATATTGAGCCATGACATGAAATGCATCAGGCTTTATTATTTATAAGGGTACCAATACTTTTGGAAGTAGTGTTTTACAATTAAAGCAACACTTTTCAACAGATGTTTACATTTAATGAAAAAAAAAATTCTGATACATTTGCTCAAACTATCACTCACTGCATGTTTTTTTTTTTTATCTTTTTCACAAAGGGTGCCAATAATTATTGATTCAAGAAAGTGGCAGTTAACATTTCATCTATGGAACAGTGTCAACTCTGGAAATACTATTTAAAGAATGCTTAAAAAAACATACATAAAATTACAAAATATTTGTATATAAAATAATAGCATTCAGAGAAAATAAATTCAGAACAGTGTCTATGACTAGATGGAAAAAAAAACAATGATTAATGAATAAAAAAACATTATTGTTCAGCAATTAAATAATTGTAATTAAATACTTCCTTTTTGTTTTTTTAAGGGGTAGAACGGAATGGAATATTGTAAACAATCTAAATCTAAATAAAAAAAAACAGATAAAACAAAATATTTTATTTTAAAAAAATAAATGATTTTAAACAATTTTGAAAAATTTCAAGCAAAAATCAGCTAGGCATTACTGTAACAATAGAGTTGGTTGATAATCAGTACCATGTGTTAAAATAATTACATTATTTTGAATTCAAAAGATCAGATAAGTGTAACAATTTTCAGCATATTTTTATTTATTTTTTTACCCCAAGTCGATCAGATTTCCTTCAGCCCGCATCATCTTTTCCAGTCTCTTCTTCTGCCACTCTGCTATCAGTTGCCTGACCTCCTTTCCGAAGTACTCGTGCAGTTGGCAGAAGTCCTGCATGGGCTCCACCTTCTCCGTAGCACTTGGTTCAGGGCCGAGAGTGTGCCGCTTGGGCCAAAGTTTTGGCGAGCGTTTGACGACTTGCTTGCATCCACTAGACAAGGCTTGTAGCATCTGGTTTTCGCTTGGTGTGTAAAAGACAGAGTTTGAGGCTGAGAGCTTGTGAGTCTTCTGAAAATTGCTCATCATTTCCTTTGCAGACTTGCCGTCCACAGGCTCAATTCCGGCGTTTCTTGCTGCTTCTAGGAGAGGGAAAAGTAAAAGAAAGGTGGTTAAAAAAATCACATTCCAAAGTCTGTGTTTGACAGAAACAAAAATGTCCTTTTACTTTACAGACATGAGTCAGAAGGTCTGATGATGGTCAAGTGGGACGCATTTATTAACAGCTATTTACACACCAACAAATACAATAAGTGGGTTAATGGCAGAAAACAAAAACAAAAAAGACAAAGTGCAGAGATGCCACACGCCTACTCCTTCACACCCTCACCCTCTAACAGCCACAACTGCTATGAGCATGTTACATTTTACACTGTGGTCAGATCTACATTAGCACTAACTTTAACACACACAAAAGCTACATAGAGAAATGCACAGGCGACACTGCTAAAACATTCTAGATTTATATAAGCGGAGCTGCACACTATATTAGATTTCTGTTTGACTTTAATGGAACTATGCACACAATTTATCTACTTTACTCTTACTCCGATTCATGATCTCTCATTACTTGTCTAAAGAAACCATGATTGCAATTTATTTATTTATAGGAAACTTGCAATTTAAATGCACCCATAAATACACCCTTAAAATATATTACAAAATTTGTACCAAATACATGTGCTATAAAAAAAATATGCTGTGGATTGATAAATTTTAAATACATTCCATATTAAATACTTTTTCAAATACTAATTCAATTTTTCTTCAATTTAGTGGTTTGCTTCTTTGTCCTGTTACTAGAGTGCAAATGTAATTAATTCATGGATTCACAACAACTGCATATTAGTAATCATACTATACAGTTTGTAACATATACATATAAATTATGCTTTTAAATGTGCAGTTGAATAAGTTGCACTTGACCAGGTTTTACAGGTTGGTGTGCTGTCTGAACAAGCCATGGATCCTTAGTATGTGCTAATCAACTGAAGTGTAAAGGACGTCGTGTCTCACCGATGTATTGCTGGCGCAGATCTTGCACTAGGAGGTCGAGGTAGCTGTGGTGGGCCGAGTGGAGCGCTTTGACCCAACTCTCTTGACTTGCCTGGTCCTCAGCCGAGAACTTGTAGGTGCGCAGTCCGTCTGTGTCCTCAGTGTCGCCGTAAAATGACACAGAGAAGGCGAATAGCTCTTCAGAGTCACAGAGCTGCACGATACAGCGCTCCAGCACAATCACACCCAGAAGATCGCGCTCACTTTGCCGCTCTCGATAAAACAGCAGGTTCCCCTTGAGGGAGAACCAACGTTTCTGGTAAGACGTGTTCAATTCCCCCTGCAGCAAAACATTTACACATTTATTAATTTTTTTTTTATTACACAATTTTTTTTGTATTACACAAAAATGAATCTTCACTTGCAAGTGCAGTATTACATGTACAGACTGTCTTTTCTCCATGCTGCTATTAGACTTTACAATCAAAGCTGCTCCCAGTGAACCAGTCACCATAATACACACTGGATTAAATGCAATAATAACAATAATAAAGTATTTTAAACAACACATGCATTAAAAATTTTTGAAAAACATGCAATATTACCTGTGTGCAATATGTCTGTTAGCATAACTACTTACTCGTGGTCTCTTTTTTTCTTCTGTGTATTTATACATTGTGCTGTGTATATACTGTATATTGTATTATGTCTTTATTCTTTTATATATTTGTATTTCTTTCTCCTTGCTGCTGTAACTGAGTAATTTCCCCATTGTGGGACAAATACCGGTACATCTTATCTTATAGAAAAAAAACAACCACAAAATATGAATAATCAACAGAATGTTCTGAGACAAAACAGAGATAGTTTCAGAAGAAAAAGTGAGTAATGATCACATGTGATGTGTCATCATAGTTAGAAATCTACAATCTGATGTGACAGAGATGTGTTGTTAAATTGCATACTTTTTTGTAGAGATATCCCTCTTTATCAGGTGCCCCGCTGGACAGGTAATGGTGCAGAATTTTGCCATGGATCTTCATCACGGGGTCACATCAAGGTCACACCACAACATTTGGGCTTGTTTACGTCTGCTAAAGCTCGAGACAACAACAAACAACAAACAACAACAACACACCAAAGCCTTTTCACATGAGTAGTTTCATAACAAACACACGCCTCGAACACAATAACAACAACTAAACACCGCCGTGATTAGTGATCACTACAAGCGCTCGTGGATTTTTACACACATGCGTTTGGACAATTTCTGTTTCTTTTTGTTGTCATTAACCTCCGGGACAGTTTAAAAATAACTGGCGGTGTGTGGAGACTATATTAAGTTTAACTTACCGAGCTGTTCGGACTTCAACGACGATACACTTCTACTTCCGCAAACTGTAACTGTGAGCGCGCGCCCCTGATTGTTTTTGCTGACTAGAAGTATTCACCACGGCGCGCGCGCGCACTCAGGCTTCCATCGTATCAATGTATCGTCTCGATAATCGTCAAATATCGCGATATTTCAGATATCCCGGTGTTCCGATATGACATGTTTTCTATCTTAAGTCTGTTACCTAGTGAACCTTAATGTATTCGTTGATAGATAATAAATAATGTAATTAAAATGTGAATGTAAATGTAAACATCCAGGTGTTTGGGAGTCATGTGTTACAGCTGACCTTAGATGTAGGATAAATTCAACAATCTGACATTTATTGAGAGTGTTTAGACTTTTTATGTTTGCTGTGTATAGATAGCGCCTCTGTCTACTGTTTTTATCTAATCTCTCGTCAACATGAGAGAGAGAGAGATGAGAGTCATCATGGAAATGAATTAGGGATGTTGTAGCCTACTGGTTGAGTCAGACTTCTAACCGAAAGGTTGTGAGTTTGAATCCCAGGTGCCACTGCTGGGATCTTGAGCAAGGCCCCTTAACCATCAGTTGTATAAATTGTAAGTCACTCTGTATATAAGGGTGTCTGCTAAATGCCATAAACTATAGACATTATACAGCTCAGATTGGTGTGTGTTACAGGATTGAGACACTCTTTTAAGTAGTCTTATTAAATCAGTTAGGAAACTTACCTTTTTTCAGACAGGAACAGGAAGATCATTACATCATCAGTTGGTGTAACTTCTCTTTTCAATATCAGCTTTTAAACCGACACCTACGATACTAACTACAAGAGTTTAAAAACCCGTCAAAGTCCTGATACCTTAGTAAAAATCCATAATCATGACTATTAACTGTACATAAGCTGTCTTCATATAATCTTTTATTCTCCAGTCCCCAGCAAAAACAAAAATAAATCACACAAGCATTTCTGCTTAACATCAGTGAGAATGTATGTCCACGATGTCCACCTGTGGCTTTATAACATGATAAATGTGCAGATTTTAATGTTTAACATTGCCATTACTAATAATCATACTTTCAATAGATGTCTTAGTAAAAATGGGATATTGTCATACAGTAAAGTCACTACTGATATTTTTCCTGTCTGGAAAAATTAGGCTCCGTCCCTAGATGGAAATGAGGTCCAATTTTTCCCACGAAATTGCATCTCAGGAGAAAAATGTTCAAGAATGGGGAGGTGTGATGAAATAATAGAAGTTGTTTTTCTATAACAGAATGTGTTTGAATCCACTTATACCATAACAAGTAATCAATCACTGAAATTATTTCCAAAAAACATTGCTTGCTTCATGACATTTTGACCAGGGCTTGTAGTGTACCAGATTAGCTTACTCTCCTCCACTGATTCCCAAATGCTCTCCATGTCAAACTGCCAGTCCGTGATTATCTTTCCACAAATTCTGGCGGCGTAATCTGTCTCCTATGTGGATCTTCTGGTGCCGTTTGAGGTTCTCGCCTCTGCTGAAGCTCTTGCCACACTGGACACAGCAGTAGGGCTTCTCTCCGGTGTGGACCCTTTTGTGCTTCTTCAGATCTCCTGCTTGGCTGAAGCAGCGGCCGCATACCATGCAGCAGTAGGGTTTCTCCCCAGTGTGACACCTCTGATGGATCCGAAGGTTACCAACACGGCTGAAGGTCTTTCCACAAACCTGACACATGTGGTGCTCCTCATCTCGTGGACTGTGATGCTGTCTTTCTAGTCCTTGAATGGAAGATATTGTACTCCAACTGTTCCCTAAGCACCTTCCAAGAGTGCTGAGGTTCGATTGGATGTACAGGCTGGAGCTGATGTTGTCCTGCCTGGTTGTTTGGTCTCTCAGATCCCCAAGCATGCTGACCTCAACTTGAGGGATCTGCTGTTGTTGTTGCGAACATTCAGACACAACAGGTTCGGTTTTAATGTCTATGCATGATGAGGCACCAGAAACGCACGTGCTATGTTCCGTTCCATTAATGGTCCGGTCTAAATCTGAGGTGTTGGCTTGCTCAGTTCTTGGTGTACTTGTATCAGGTAGCGTAAATGCAACTTGCAGATCACACACCGCTTCTGGTTCTACGTCTGCTTTTACATTGGAATCCTCTTTAAAACAAGAAACATGGTGAGCTTCAGGTATCTGCTGCGCTTCACTGGAAGGATGGTTGATGGACAATGAGATGGACGCAAGTCTCGATACTGTAAAAGGGAAATAAATCAACATAGGGACATTTTCATCCAATCAGCTGTGTCATGAAAAAAATGAAAAAGAAAGGTGTATAGCGTTCTCTGCTGAAAGCACAACACTCACCTTCTCTCTCTTTCTCCAGTTTCTTCAGGGCATCCTGTAATTTCAGACGTAGTTTCTCATTCTCCCTCTGAGTCCGAGCCGTTTTCTCCTGATACTCGAATACAGTCTCTTTCACAGCCTCCAGCACCTCCTGCACCGCAGCCGTCAGCAGCTTCACCACGCGGCTGTTCAGTCGCTCCAGTTTGGACACGTTACTGCTCCTTTTGATGAGATCAAGAAATAAAAAGGTTTTCTGTAAATTTGCTTCTTATAATTTCTCATTTTAGTTACATCGGTGCACTCGGCTCAGCTCGCTGAACACAGATGACTCTTTGGCTCTCAAATGATTTCTTGCCATTTTTGTTCTTAAGTAAAAGCTTAACATTACTTACAGTTTTTTACTGTGCTACAGATCTGTGTTGAGAAAGTAAAAATGGTGGAGACGCTGGTCCACGTTAGTTTCATCCGGTATCCTTTAACCCACCCAGAATCGTGAGTGTAGGTGGATTGGGGAGTCTAAATTGCCCTAGTTGTGAAGGAGCATGTGAATGTGTGTGAATGGTGTCCTGTGATCTCAAGTGTATTCCTGTGTGACACCCGGTGTTTTCGGTTTATGGTACGGATCCTACCAGCGTTACTAAAACATAATGAATGAATGACCAACAACCACCGATCACCACTGCTTACTTAACAATTAATCACCGATCACTTTTGTTCTTCCATATTCTTCGCTTTGGACTCACTTCTTCTGTGATATTTACAGTAACTTTACAGCAAAGGATTTCCTCTTGTCTGTTGTCTGACTCATCACTACCACTCCTTCATTTATTTGCACTTTCTTCACAGGAACGATCTCGTAAACAGGTTGACGGTTGGACGTGTTCGTTTGTGACAGACTGTCATTCTATCAGAAATATGTTACAACTTGTTAAGTGTCTTCAGAAACTGGTTCTTCTTCCCGACACATTCTGACATGCTAATCATTAGCAGCTAACGCATTCACCCAATGACGTCATAGACCCGATGACGTCATACTGAGGTGACGTCATACTGAGCACAGGAACTTAAATGAAATTATACATGAATTACCGAGACAGGTTTTTATCCAGCGCCGCTGTTGACATAGCAACCGTTTCTTTTAATAAAGCGTTACAATAATAAAGTAAATAAACACGAAAGCAAGGAGAAAATAATAAGTAGTGGTTTGTAAAGAGCCTTTAACGCTGCGGGTTTAATTAAATCAAATAACAAATACAAAAATACAAGTCTGATTAATCCCAGAAAATATACAGAATAAAAAAAAACCCAAAACAAATGAATGACTATTTGTTTCTGTTTTTATCGCTGATAACAGTCTCGCTCATCCAGCCACAGTTGCTAGTCGTTTATTTACTTCCGGTGTCGCTGCCGATTTCAAAATACCAGTTCTGAAAGGCATTTTGTTGCTGTCATATATAATTATTCATTACAGTGAAATACAATTAAAAATCGAATATTGTCGAAAATATATGTTCTTAATTAATTCATAAATAATAAATACATGAATCATGTGACAGACTGGCAATTCTACAAACTTTACTTCTCTATATTTACATTTCTGGCATTGAGTCTGAAGGTTATGAGATTAAAACCAAAAAAAGTGATGAATTATCAACGGACATAAGATGATTACATCAGTCAAACAAATATTTTGCTACCTGTAAAGTTGTAGGTTAATGTTGCAGAATATTTTGCTCGAAATTTACCTTGAAATGTTGTGTTTTCAATGTCAGTGCTTTCAATGTTGCCAAAATGGAAGGGACAAAATGTGACATGACTAGGCACGCTAATCGCATGACACACGCTAGGAATGTGGCTCATAATACAAGTACCGTTTCACTTCTATAGTGCAGAAGAGATGCTGAATAGTGTCATTATATTAAAAAACAACAACAACTAATTGTAGAGCATGAAGTATTTCCAACTTTTCCTTCACATTCTACAAAACTTGAGTTGATGAAGCATCATCATGAAAGCAATAAACAAGAAGGATTACAATACTCAACAAGTTTTTCAGCATTTAAACAGATTATCATCAAGTGTGACTTGATCCTGCTGAAAGAGTTCACTGCCATTAGGGAACACCACTAATGTAACTTGGCCTGTAACAATGTTTAGGCAGATGGTACATATAAAAAAAAAACATCCGGATGAATGCCAGAACTCAAGTTTTCCCAGCAGAACATCACCCAGAGCATCTCACTGCCTCCAACTTCCTCCCATAGTGCATCCAGGTGCTTTCTTTCCCATGTAAATGACTCACACACCTGGTTGTCCACATGATCTAAAAGAAAGCGTGATTCATTAGACCAGGCCTCTTTATTCAACTGCTCCATGGTCCGGTTCTGATGCTCACTTACTGTACATATTCTAAGTGGTGATCCTAGAAAGAATGGCTGGCTTTTGCTGTCTAACGTACCCCACCCCATGGCAGGTGCTGTTATAAGATGCTGCAATAATCCACATTATTCACTTCACCAGTCAGTGGTTTTTAATATTATGGCTGATGAGTGCATATAGATTGCTATGTAACTGTATCAGTTTATGCATGTTTTTTTTAGTGAGATCCAAAATTACTATTGGATACGTAAACATAGGATATCCAATGTTCTCTGGATTTCGGTATCCAGCAAAACAAAATTCTAATCAATTTTGTTTGGTCGTTGTTAAAGGTGCAATGTAGTAGAATCTATTTTTATAACATCAACTTTTTAAAATTCCTGCCTTTATTGAAAGTACAGCGACTTTATGAAATTCACTCTAAACGCATCCTGGACACAGACTGCAATACTTTAGATCCAGGAGTTTGCAAAATCAAAATCAAAACATTTCTGTATTAAACTGGCTTCGGGACAGGGCTACACACATAGGCTCAGTTTCTGATGTCACTAGAAACTTTATAGCTGTGGACCAAATCACAATCAATATGCGACACCTAGAAATTTTATACACAGCTGCTACACAGTTGTTGGCTCTTTTTTTAATGAACGCTTGAGGAACAAGTTATACTCTGACAGGTTTGAATAAATCAAGACTTCAACACTAAAATCCCATCTGTGTGACTAATGCGAGCTTAGCTTACAAGCATTTAGCTAATGCGAGTGATATTAGAACATGTGTGTCCTAATTAGCATATTTATACACACAGGTGAAGCCAAAAGGTGTAGAGAAGGTATCCTAAGACATTTTTCTTTGGCATTAAAACCATTTATTATTCTTTAATTAAATAATATATATTACACAAAAACATTAAATCATATACAGTAACGCGTTAGGCAGATGATGTATAGATATTTAGCTGTAGCCATGAAAAACACAAAATAAGGCAGTTTCTAGCCAAAGTAAAAACTTGATCGTTTTTGTTTTGTCTCGAAGACGTTGATACATATGTAAGCAACAAAACAGACAGATTTCCATGTCAGGAAAAGAATCCTATGTGAACACAAACAACAGATTGTTGGTTTAGTTGCAAATCCATCATCACAATCGTAAATCAGCTTCTGTACAACACTTATATTTAAACTTCACATAAGTGTTCAGAGCTACATGACACCCACATAAACCCTATACGACGACGCATATAAACCTGAATCAGTTATAACGAGGTGACACATGGTACGGAGGTCTCGTATGTTGGAGTCACAGCGAAGTTATGACATGACACTAACTTAATAAATGAGGGTTAAAACAAAATAAAGAACAAAGCCAAGCATTTCCTCTTTGTTTCTTTATTACACAACAGCATAGTAGATTAACCTATACCTTCTTGGTCACTAACTTTCTGTCAAAAATGAAATATATACAGCAACAATAGATATACATCATGTTGTTTTTAATTCCCTAAATTAATTCTACACTATTTCAACAAGGATCAGCACAAGGGTTTGCAGTTTGTTCACAAAAAAAACATTTGACATTCCTCTTATTAAAAAAAAAAAAAAAAAAAAAGTGTCAAAAATGATAAAACTTTTTTCCTGTGTTTGTTTCCTGTGATTTTACACAGCAGACATATTTAAAACATGAGATGCTCAACCAAAGCAAACTTGTCAACAATATTCTCAAAGCATAACATTTCATTTGTCCAGGACTGAGTTCACTGCCTGTTGTTAACTGGCTAAAAATATAAAATAAATATCATTTATTTTATATTTTTAGCCAGTTAACAACAGGCAGTGAACTCACCACAGACGTATCATCCAGCAGACAAGACGACTAGACAACCACAAAACTACATTGATGCGGTGTCCTGATTTCTGATCTGCTCAGACAGGGTGTCTGTCTTCAATCTCTTGGGTAAAGTTGTGTATAAATGTTTTATAAAAGTTTTTAAAAAATTGATTTTCTTCATGGTAACTGCAAAATGGCTACTGACTGACAAAATAATTAAAAATGTCTCTTTTCTGAGACAGAGAATAATGGAGGTTTGACTCACATCTATGAGAAATTGACCTAAACATGTTGAGGTGGTGAATACAGATGGTGGCGTCTCTGGGGTCTCTGAGGCCAAACCATGACACCTTGTTTTTTTTTTTTGTTTTTTTTAAAAAAAACAACAACATTCACTCTGTAAATCTCTCCAATTCATCCAGTTTGAACAAACTTTTTCAGACATTTTGAAACTTAAAATGTCATGTAACTAATGTTAATAACTGTCAGCATAGGAGTCACATGAAAGAAGTCACTCTTACCCTAAAGAGACACATGAAAATCTGAATCAATTTGAATTTTGAAATTTGAATTTGAAATTTGAATCAATAGCTTTACAAAGTACACAAACTATAATAGATTGTTTTTGAAAGTGGAGCTTCTGCTTTGTTTTTAACACCACTAGATACTTCTGCACATCCGAGTTTGAGCATAAAGTGTTGAATAGTTTCAGAATGTGTTATAACAACCTAATAAATTAGTATCACATAACACACCTTGACATCAAGATGAAAGATTACAGTTTTATAGATTTAAAGTTTTATACACGCAGGCTTGCGACTGCTCTCGGGACAGATTTATGTAGGTGTTATGCAGTTCTATGAACACAAATACAATTTGTGAATTTTAGCTGAAACAAACATTTTCAGCATCAGAACAGTGAAGTGGGTGGAGCCAGAACAAAAATCCACCAGTTTTCCGATTTTTGTTTCAACACCCCGAGGTTCCCCTCAGAGTTCCATGTTCCGTCTGGTGACGGTGACATGTCGACCCGTGTGGACCATCTGATGCTTCTTCAGATGGCTGGATTGGCAGAAGCTCTTGCTGCACTGGGGGCACTGGTACGGCCGTTCGCCCGTGTGCACACGCTTGTGTTTCTGCAGGTTTCCACTGTGGCTGAAGCGTCGGCCGCAGTGCGAACACGTGTACGGCTTTTCCCCGGTGTGGCAGCGCTGGTGGATGCGGAGATTGGCAAGTCGATTAAAGTTTTTCCCACACAGAAGACAGATGTGGCGCTCCTCCCGGCTCTGCTGTCTCCAGCCCTCTTCCTCGAAAGGGAAATGCTCCACAAAGGTGTCCAGAGTGTCTGCATTGTTGCAGGGAGGCGCTGTGGCGAAGTCGGACTCGTTCTGAGAAGCATGGAACTGCAAATGTGCGCAGGGGAAATAGGTGCTTTGTACAACAGGTTCCAGAACGGGGTCTTCTGCGCCCGGATAATCTGACTGATCTATTTCGGTTTTTATTTCGGCTGGAAACAGAGTGTTTTGCCCATCGTTCGGTGGTTCCTCTTTGAAACACTCCTTGTCTTTCGGTGCTATCGGGTCTGAGTGACGACTGCACAAAGGTTTCTTCTGTCCAGATGACGTGGGGGGAGGAGAAACAGTGAGCTGGGCGGTGATGTGGGAAACTAAACACACACAATGGGAAAACAAAAGTGAGACAGAGAATATTAAACATCAGTCGCTCACAGAGTCACCAAAGTGCGTGGAATTCCAGGAGGACTGAGATATTTATTTATGTTGACCCATCATTTTAATATAGAAATTACAGAGAGAGAGAGAGAGAGAGAAAGAGAGAGAGAGAGAAACAGAGTCAGAGAGAGAGACGCACAGAGATAACAGACAGTTATAGACACAGAGACAGACAGACACAGAGACAGCAATAGACAGTAACATACAGTAATAGACAGTAACCGACAGTAATAAACAGAAACAGACAGTAATAGACAGAAACAGACAGTAATAGACACAGAGACAGACAGACAGACACAGAGACAGTAACAGACAGTAACAGACAGAGAGACAGACAGACACAGAGACAGTAATAGACAGTAACAGACCATAACAGACCGTAACAGACGGTCTCTGACAAAGAGACAGACAGTAGCGGACAGTAAAAGACAGTAATAGACAGAGACAGACAATAATAGACAAAGAGACAAAGACAGTAACAGACAGCAACAGACAGAGACAGCCAGTAATAGACAGAGAGACAGAGACAGTAACAGACAGTAAAAGACACAGAGACAGACAGTAATAGACAGTAATAGACAATAACAGACAGTAATAGACAGAGAGACAGAGACAGTAAAAGACAGTAGTAGACAATAACAGTCAGTAATAGACAGCAATACAGTAACAGACAGAGAGACAGTAATAGACAGTAATAGACAGAGACAGTAATAGACAGTAATAGACAGAGAGAGTAATGGACAGTAATAGACAGTAACAGAAAGACAGTATATAGACAGTAACAGACAGAGAGACAGTAATAGACAGTAATAGACAGAGAGACAGTAATAGACAGAGAGAGTAATAGACAGTAATAGACAGTAACAGACAGAGAGACAGTAATAGACAGTAATAGACAGAGAGACAGTAATAGACAGAGAGAGTAATAGACAGTAATAGACAGTAATAGACAGAGAGACAGTAATAGACAGAGAGAGTAATAGACAGTAACAGACAGTAACAGACAGAGAGACAGTAATAGACAGTAACAGACAGAGAGACAGTAATAGACAGTAATAGACAGAGAGAGTAATAGAGAGAGTAATAGACAGTAATAGACAGTAACAGACAGTAATAGACAGTAATAGACAGAGAGAGTAATAGACAGAGAGAGTAATAGACAGTAACAGACAGTAACAGACAGAGAGAGTAATAGACAGTAATAGACAGTAACAGACAGAGAGACAGTAATAGACAGTAATAGACAGAGAGAGTAACAGACAGAGAGAGTAATAGACAGTAACAGACAGTAACAGACAGAGAGAGTAATAGACAGTAACAGACAGTAATAGACAGAGAGAGTAATAGACAGTAATAGACAGTAATAGACAGAGAGAGTAATAGACAGTAATAGACAGTAATAGACTGAGAGAGTAATAGACAGTAATAGACAGTAATAGACAGTAATAGACAGAGAGAGTAATAGACAGTAATAGACAGTAATAGACAGAGAGTAATAGACAGTAATAGACAGAGAGACAGTAAGAGACAGTAATAGACAGAGAGAGTAATAGACAGTAATAGACAGAGAGACAGTAATAGACAGTAACAGACAGAGAGAGTAATAGACAGTAATAGACAGTAATAGACAGAGAGACAGTAATAGACAGTAATAGACAGAGAGACAGTAATAGACAGTAATAGACAGAGAGACAGTAATAGACAGTAATAGACAGAGACAGTAATAGACAGTAATAGACAGAGAGACAGTAAGAGACAGTAATAGACAGAGAGAGTAATAGACAGTAATAGACAGACAGTAATAGACAGTAATAGACAGTAACAGACAGAGAGACAGTAATAGACAGTAATAGACAGAGAGAGTAATAGACAGAGAGAGTAATAGACAGTAACAGACAGAGAGAGTAATAGACAGTAATAGACAGTAATAGACAGAGAGAGTAACAGACAGTAATAGACAGTAATAGACAGAGAGAGTAATAGACAGTAACAGACAGAGAGAGTAATAGACAGTAACAGACAGAGAGAGTAATAGACAGTAATAGACAGTAATAGACAGAGAGAGTAACAGACAGTAATAGACAGTAATAGACAGAGAGAGTAATAGACAGTAATAGACAGAGAGAGTAATAGACAGTAATAGACAGAGAGAGTAATAGACAGTAATAGACAGTAATAGACAGAGAGAGTAATAGACAGTAATAGACAGAGAGAGTAATAGACAGTAATAGACAGAGAGAGTAATAGACAGTAATAGACAGAGAGACAGTAATAGACAGTAACAGACAGAGAGAGTAATAGACAGTAATAGACAGTAACAGACAGAGAGAGTAATAGACAGTAATAGACAGTAATAGACAGAGAGAGTAACAGACAGTAATAGACAGTAATAGACAGAGAGAGTAATAGACAGTAATAGACAGAGAGAGTAATAGACAGTAATAGACAGAGAGAGTAATAGACAGTAATAGACAGAGAGAGTAATAGACAGTAATAGACAGTAATAGACAGTAACAGACAGAGAGAGTAATAGACAGTAATAGACAGAGAGAGAGTAATAGACAGTAATAGACAGAGAGAGTCATAGACAGTAATAGACAGAGAGAGTAATAGACAGTAATAGACAGAGAGAGAGTAATAGACAGTAATAGACAGAGAGAGTAATAGACAGTAATAGACAGAGAGAGTAATAGACAGTAATAGACAGTAATAGACAGAGAGAGTAATAGACAGTAATAGACAGAGAGAGTAATAGACAGTAATAGACAGAGAGAGTAATAGACAGTAATAGACAGAGAGAGTAATAGACAGTAACAGACAGAGAGAGTAATAGACAGTAATAGACAGTAACAGACAGAGAGAGTAATAGACAGTAATAGACAGTAATAGACAGAGAGAGTAACAGACAGTAATAGACAGTAATAGACAGTAATAGACAGAGAGAGTAACAGACAGTAATAGACAGTAATAGACAGTAATAGACAGAGAGAGTAACAGACAGTAATAGACAGTAATAGACAGTAATAGACAGAGAGAGTAACAGACAGTAACAGACAGAGAGAGTAATAGACAGTAACAGACAGAGAGAGTAATAGACAGTAACAGACAGTAATAGACAGAGAGAGTAACAGACAGTAACAGACAGAGAGAGTAACAGACAGTAATAGACAGAGAGAGTAATAGACAGTAACAGACAGAGAGAGTAATAGACAGTAATAGACAGTAATAGACAGAGAGAGTAACAGACAGTAATAGACAGTAATAGACAGTAATAGACAGAGAGAGTAACAGACAGTAACAGACAGAGAGAGTAATAGACAGTAATAGACAGAGAGAGTAACAGACAGTAACAGACAGTAATAGACAGTAATAGACAGTAATAGACAGTAATAGACAGAGAGAGTAACAGACAGTAACAGACAGAGAGAGTAATAGACAGTAATAGACAGAGAGAGTAACAGACAGTAACAGACAGTAACAGACAGTAATAGACAGTAATAGACAGTAATAGACAGAGAGAGTAACAGACAGTAACAGACAGAGAGACAGTAAGAGACAGTAATAGACAGAGAGAGTAACAGACAGTAATAGACAGTAATAGACAGTAATAGACAGTAATAGACAGTAATAGACAGTAATAGACAGAGAGAGTAACAGACAGTAACAGACAGTAACAGACAGTAATAGACAGAGAGAGTAACAGACAGTAAGACAGTGTGTGTACCTGCTGTATCCCTGTCCAGCTGGTCCTGCAGCTCCTGCACTCTCCTCCGCAGTCTCTCGTTCTCCCTCTGCGTGTGCGCGCTTTTCTCCTCGTATTCCTGCACCGTGTCCCGCACCGTGTCCCGCACCGCCTCCAGCACGCGCTGCACCGCAGCCGTCAGCAGCTCGTTCACGCGCTCGTGCAGCCGCTCCGCTTTAGACATCATCTCCATCCCGGATTCGTGTCGTGTACGGCTCTTTTACACGGGTTTAACGGTTGGAGATTGCTGAATAAGAGTAATGGGTTTCACGGACGACTACACATGCGCTGATCTGAGAGAGAGAGAGAGAAAAACCTTCGTTTTATTTATCACTAAATAATCTTTAGCACTGACGCTTCGGCGGAGCTTGTTGTTGTCGGCATCCGGAATCACTTCCGGGTAACCCTGCTTGACTGTGTGTCACAATAAAAGTCTAAAGCTGCCTTGCAAGTGGTGCAGTTTCCATGGCGTGATCAGTGTCACTCTAATGTGAATCATGGCCACCCTTTCGTCACTCCAGTCAACTGCTTAACAACTAATAGCAAACATTGATCAAACTGTGCTAAAGGACTATTTATTATTTGGAGATACAATGTTAAATTCCTTCAGTTTGTTGTTAGATAATACTACTGATATAAATGTAATACTACATTTTTGGTTTTTGTATATTATGTATATTATATTATGTCTTTATTATGTATATATAGAAATTGTTGGACGAATAAAGGTATATCTTATCTTATCTGATCTTATCATATAAACTGTTTATTTCTTTATACGGTAGTGCTACTCATGCCATAGGGGGCTCCACTGTTTTTCTTATTTTTTCCCCCGAATATGGATTAGCTTTTCACCCTGACACATTGCTACCCCAATAAAGTCAATCATGTCTAACCTTGCAATAACATTGTAAAAGGTCCGACCATACCCGTGCTCACCCAGTGCCCTTGATTAAATGTAGTGTTGCAGGATTGTAATATCTCAAGTATGGACGAACTGCAACTTCAGATTACAACGCAAAAACAGTGCCACATACCAGTACACCAGTTTGTGTACTTTCCAAACAGGTCAACAGAGTATACCATTTCCACCACTCTTCATCAAGCAATACATACATTAGGATGTTGTTCATTGATTTTAGCTCTGAATTTATCACAGTCACCCCCTCTAAACTGATCACTGGCCTACAGGGAGGAGATTCAAAGCCTGTCAGCATGGTGTTCCACTAACAACCTCCCCTTCAATGCCATTAAGTTATTATGCCAAAGAGCTTATTGTGGAATTCTGGAAATCTAACAGCAGCAGACTTCCCCCTTTCTACATCAACGGGACTGAAGTAGAGTGTGTTTCCAGCTTATCATCTGAACAATTCAATGCTGGATAGGAAGGCACAAGGGCGTATACACTTCCTGAGAAGGCTTAAATAAGTTAATTTGTCCCCCTGAGATCCTGCTGCATAGTTCAGAGCACTCTGACAAACTTCATCACAGCGTGACATGGCAACTCCACAGTGTGTGAAAGGAAATCATGCCAAAGGTGAAAACTGCTCAATGCATAATTGTCACCGAGCTTCCTGCAATCCAGTTTCTTAACACATTAGGTGTCTGTGCAGGGCACACAAAATCATCAAGGACTCCTCCCAAACTGTTTAACTTCCTTCCATCCAAGAAGAAATACATTGTTGTAAAGAGCACCAAATATGAGTGGAAATAAGCAATTTGGGAAGTTTGAAAGGAGGTAAATAACCAAGAAATTAATGTATTGGTGTAAAAAAAAAGATGTTTAGTATCAGATTTACTGTATATAAACAGCTTTTTAAGTTGTATGGAAGTATTATACAAGTTTGATATTCTACAGTCAGATTACTGTATGATGTGCATTTAAGGGTTAGGCAGCTTTCCTGTCTTTTATGTTTCTTGGCAGAATTCAGCTATGATCACAATCTAAGAACAGAAAAGCCATGAGTCCACTTACCTTGTGGAATATAGGGACGATGCTTGAACCAAACCTTGTCTTCATGTCTCTGATGTAGTATGATGTGACTATGAAAGCACATGCTACTGCAGTCCTAGAAAATCCTTGCAATGTTAGGATGGTATTTACCTTGAGACCTTATTAAGTGATAGAAATGGTAGGATACAGCAAAATATATTTGTTAAAATTACTCATGATTAATTAGACTTTAAACATTAAATTCAGATACAGGTGATTGATAATGTGTAAAGCTGAGTGGCACACAATTTAGGAAGACTGCTTCTTCCATTGCTCCATGGTCCAGTTCTGATGCTTACAGTACATGTCCATTGTACAGTAGATGCTTTTGGTGGTGAACAGGGGTCAGCATTGGCACACAGACTGCAGCTACACAACTCCATACACAGGAAAAGATAAAATGATGTTAACCCCAATACATGATCATTGATTAAGTTCCATACGCAGCAAACTGTGATGCACTCTGTGTACTGGCATTTTTCTATCCTAGCCAGCATGAACTTTTTCAGCAATTTGTACTATACTAACTCTCAGCCTGAAATGTTCCATGACTTGACTGCAAGTTAATCAATGTTATTCACCTCACCCTTCAGTAGTTTAAATGTTATAATAGTATTATTATATATTAGTATTAGTGTTACTACCTCGGGTCACGGGGAGCCTGTGCCTATCTCAGGCGTCATCGAGGCAGTATACACCCTGGACGGAGTGCTAATATATAATATAATAGTATAAATATTTTTCTGCCCATGTGTTTACGTGAGGATTCATTATGTCAAAAAAAAGTTATCAACCACAATACATGATCATAAATTCAGTGTTGGTCAAACAGTGTAGTTGTATTTTTAATAGTAAAATTTATTATTAAAGCTTGGTAAATCCCCATGCTGTTATCATGTACAAATTTATATAACTGATTTTTTTATATGTATTTATTTATTTATTTATTTATTTATTTTTGCAACGTTTTTCATCATAGTGTAACACTATAAGTGCTGAAAATAATCAAAATTATCTTTGCATATCCATGTTTAGTGAAGTGTAGATGTCAGCGTAGGTTCCGGTTCTTTTCTGTGACACCTTCTATATGCTGGTGCGAAAAGGCATGTCTACATCAGCCATTTTTCTGGCATAATCCTCATCAAACATCTGGGACTGAGCTGGAGTGAAGTAATTCATCCAGTCTCCAACCTCTCCTGTGGAAAAGAAATACATTAGTGTAACAATGACTTGTGCAGAACCAGGGGAAATGTAAGAGTGATGTTGTACATCTGGACCTTTTCTCATGAAAGCAGAGATGGAGCGGTCAAATATGACGTTTGGGGTGGTTGAGTAGTTGGCCATTGGGTTATCTTTCATGACTTTAAAGGATGTCAACTCCACAATCTTGTCAATGATTTCATCAGATAGCGACAAGTCCAGGTACTCCATGATCCTCAGTGTTTCTCGACGAGGGTTCTTAATTTGAAGGAAAACCAATAAATAATGAGTATGAAGATTTACCTGGACATAAACCTGTGAAGCATCTATGATGATAATAATTATATGATGGCCACTAGTGTTGCTATTGCTAATAGTATATATTTTTATTGTATACCATTGTGGGAATCAATGTTCCTTTTGGGAATAAATTTATTTCATGCAAGCTTTCTTTTCAGTTTCAAAATAGAAGCCATCAGTCCACATTGTGTACTACATAATATCAGTGTTTAGGAGACGTATTGTACCTTATTGTACATATTGTACCTCTTTCATGTCCTCAAAGAACATGTAAAGGATATTCCTCTTCTCTTTTTCCTTCCAGTAACCTTTCACATGGTCATACCAAGATCCCCAAGACACTGATAATATACATATTAGTAAACAACCTCAATTTTTAAGGTACTATGGTTCTTTCCAATTATTCAACAATGTCAAGTCTCACATTTTCCTTCCATGAATTTCTGGAGATATTCTTCCCATGATCCTGGTTCTGGATGAACCAGAGTCATTCGGTCAAAGTGGAAGTAGCTGATCGCATTGTCTTTAGCATTTCGAGCCACATAAATGACCTGTAAAAAAAAGATCAATAGCTCTTTTCAGAAAGATGAAGATTCTTGCAGAAATGTTGTGGCTAATGAAGTCAATTAAGACTACTTTAGCTTAAATGATAAAAGAAAACAGGTCATGTATGTGGACTTGGGATGTGGTTGATGATCCATGTGCATTTTATTGATCATACAATAAAGTAAATCTAAATCTCAGTGTTGTTATTATTGCAAAAACATGGAAAGGCATATTAATAGTGGCACATTAATCACAATAGTCAAGTCAAGGGTCATATTGAGGAATATATACATGGTTTAGAATTTACACAGACAGAAACTTAGGCAAGACTTTGTGATTAGGCAATTACATGTGTTGTCTGTATGCACTCATGAATTTAGCAAGAAGTAACTTAGAAGTTTGTGCTTCAGTACTCAGGAGAAGGCGACGGAGAGAAGGAGCTGCTAAAGGGAGTGTGGGATTTCCTAGTCCAGTTTGGTCAACATAACTCTACAAGACTCAATGAAATTGTTATTAATACAATCAATTAATTTTGCATTAATTTTGCATAATCCTTTTAAAGATTATGATCTTAATGAAACCAGTTGTATCCCATTGTGTACTTTTTATCGTTTCAACTATTAAGACTCAAACTTTTAACACTGAGAATTAGTTTTTGCAAAATAAATAATAAATTAATAAAAACTTGCTGAACATGTTTTTTTTTGGCTATTAATTTCATACAGTTAGCAAGTCCGATTAACTTTTATTTTTATTTTATTTTTATGCTCCTTTATTATTTTATGCCACCTTGAGACAATTGTAAAAATCACTACACAAATCAATTTAATTCCTTGCTTTTTTTTAAATTAAAGGTAGGGGTCTCCGATTTTTGAAAGCCAATAACACACCCCTAACCCAAATGGGTCCCACCCCTGTATTGATAGCTCCGCCCACACATACATATGTAACCCAGTCAACTAATGGAAAGAAATGTGTCTTTATCATAGCTGAAGGGAAGAACAATACGATTGCAGATAAACAAATAAGCAAAAATGACACACAAGCATAATCATGCAAAGGACGGCATATATATTAGTTCTGTGTAACAAAGCAAAACAGCGTTTAGCTCAGGAGATATTGACTTGGGAAACTCCAATCTGTGAATACGCGGCCAACTTCCCGCTCCTTCAGTTCTCTCCAGGGCTGGAAAGCTGATCCTATATTAACACGTCCTACTTCTTGCCTTATCGTTAGCCTTTCTTCACTTTCTTTCTTTGTTTTTATCCTCCATGTCATTGTTAAAATCGCTTTCTCCTAATGTCACACATGCGCGCTGAACACTCTCTCCGCCCATATTGACAAGACCCACCCCTTTCTGATCATTGGCTACACGTTTGTTATGATTTTTGTTTATTTTTCGTCCCGACTCAGTTTTCTGAAGCATTTCTCAAAAATCGGAAACCCTGCCTTTAAGGTATTTCTGTTTTTACCAAACCCCACCAAACACACTGGGCTTATAGCCTCCTCCAAAAGTACTGAAAATATTTTAATTCACCTTGCATTTATTTTCCCAGAACCCTTCAGGCACCAGCTGTATGGGTAAGTGTGTCTTAATGACTCTGGGAGGTTTCATTGTTTTTAGTAGGTCAAGTCCTATAGAAGAGGCAAAGGACAAGCCAAAGCATGTGTTACCACAGTCATATCAAGCAATGCTGTAATCATAGGTCAAAGGATATAAAGATTACAAACGTGTACTTTTACCTGATGGAATTGGAGGAGGATAATGGATCTCCAAAAATGGGCTGCGTACAGTTGTTGGTGCTCTCTTACAAATCTCTTGGTCTCCATTATGCAGCAGTAAGTCCACTATTTCTTGGACCCATGTGGTACCTGTTTTATGACGAAGAAATTTGGTTTTCAATAAAGTTTCCAGCTCAGCAAAAGTTCTAAAAGGTGTGTAACACATCAGTCTCATATATCTCAATATCCATAATATACACCTGCACTAGCTCTGTTTTTGAAGTTCGAGACATAATAACAAACAATTTATCATTAAAATCTACAGCAAAAATCACATCAGTAAATTAAAGAAAACAATGAACCTGAAAAATAAGGTCTGTTACAAAAAAGAAAGGCATAATTAAGAATAAAGTGTTTGTTGATAAAAGTCATTATTAATTACTGTTGTTCCGGCTCTAAAATCAAATCATTCCCATTTTGTTTATATAATGTAGTTTTCCTGACAGTTGTACCCTATTCACTCCAGCCCATCTCAGTCAGATTGGAAAATATTTTATGCAGATTTTCATGGGACTAGACAAGGTAGGGCAAGCACCTTTGTTCCTCTGAGACACATGAAGCCAACCTGTTTTCTAGCAGAGAGAGAGAGAGAGAGAGAGAGAGAGAGAGAGAGAGAGAGAGAGAGAGAGAGAGAGAGAGGATCCCTATATAGTATTAAAGAGAAGGAGTACTGCCTTCCCTATTACCCTGAGGTGAGTTTTTCTCTCTAGACCCCTAGCCACTGATGGCTGCTGTAATTTCTATTTTTAACTTAAAGCTGTTTTGAGGCAGGATGGGGAAGCAGTGGATTTGACTTTCATTCATGAGCTTGTTTTATCTGTGTACAGCTATCCCTGAAAATATTCTGCACCATGACTCTTTCATCTGCAAGAGAAAACCACAGGCAGGAGAGTTGATTAGTTACAAAAGTTCCACAGATTTCCACAATTTTAATTGGCTTCTGAAATGCAGGCTACACGTGAGGTAGTAACACGTACACGTGAGGGGTATTATGCCCTATGCTTATTAGAGGACATCAGATTAGAGGCACTGATCAGTGCACCATTGAGCATATTACAAAAGTCAATGTACCCATAGCACAATGTCAATCATTTAACAAATCTCATTGTGGTCTACCGATTCCAAGCAAACATACTGTATCTCAAAAAATGTTAATGTTTTGCCTATAATCCAATCATTTTACTACCATCACTCTTTAGGGTGAACTCACCAGGCAAAAAACATTGGCACATAGAATGAGAGGTGCAGACCAGAGGTGTCCAAACTTATCTGCAAAGTGTCAGAGTAGGTGCGGGATTTCATTCCAATCAAGCAGGAGCCAAACTTGATTCCACCTGGTTCCAAACCAGCCATTTTTATGGATAAGATGGTCCTCTAATCACCAATACAGCATGTGAGACTGATGGAATCTTATTTAATAGTATCTGATTAAAAATCTCCTGATGAAAGTTTGATGCATTTCTTCTGTGACACTAAAAACACCACTAACAATTCAGCCAATCACATATCTTTGAAATGGGAGGAAACCCATAAAACACTAGGAGAATATGCAAACTCTGTGCACACAGGGTGGAGATACATGGCAAAGACAACACTAAGAATTCATTATTAATTTTTCATATTAGGTTTTAAATCAGCACTTTTTTAATATTGGCCAATATAGTATCAGTTATTTTGATTGGTCCTAATTTTTGATAGTGTTTTTACCTGATTTGGGGTAGGTGGAGATGAGCAAATCAGATGGATGAGGGCAGAAAGCCCAAATTGAACTCCAGTTTTGAGCGATCCAATTCCTAAGTGGTATGCCTTGTACCTCAATCAGAGGAAAACGTTGGATTGAAATAGTCGCCTTGTTTACAGCTTCATTAAAACTCATGGGTTCTTCCTTCTTGTCCATCTTCAAAATTTCTGTATGTACAATTGAATCAAGTTGAATCTTCTATATCAGTGTCTGCTGCTAGAAAGTCTTAATTAGTCTTCTTTGGGAAAATTCAATCTACCACCACCCGTCCTTTCTCCCTCTCTAGTTATTCTATTCTTTCAAGTTAGTCTTTGGACTGGGGGTTTATACTTAATGTCTTCATGCCCATATATGGACCGTTGTAATGCATTACTAGGTGGTTGTCCTGCATGTTCAATAAATAGGCCACAGTTAGTCCAAAATACATGTTACGTCCCGTATTGTTTTCTTTCTCATTTCTCCTTTATTCACTGTTCCGCCTTGCAGGTTCTGTGATTGGATGATTCAGCTGCCAGTCATCATTTCACGAACCACTCCAGGAGCCAATCCGGTGTTATTGGCCAGGTATAAAGACCCGGATGTGACAGGAGCGCTGACTTACCTGGTTGTTTGCTCACTTGTTCTTTTGCCTTTGTTTATTTCTAATTCCGTGTTTAGTTATTGTGTGTTACAGTTTTCGCTTTGTGAACGCTTCCATACAGTTATCGATGTCTATGCTGTGACTCGACTCAGTTTAACGGTGCCTATTCCAGTCCTTCTCCGATACATAGTGATTGGGACCAGGTTAGTTTGTCACGTGACTTACATTTCATCACGCAGAGTGAAAGTGTTTAGACACACTAGGTTACGAGCGGATGCCAATTCTTGTACTTTTGTTATTAGGCAGATGTTTCTTTCCTGTTTTCTTTTGTTAGCTAAGTATTGGTACCTGAGATTTAGTTGATGTGTTGTGTTTTTTGTTTTATTGAGCTATTTTCTTTAGCACCGCTCTTGTCCCTCACTGTTATCATTATCTTTTGTGTTTTGTATATAGTTTGTAAATACACACTTTTGAGCTTAATTTTGGTTCATTGATTACGGAATTATTGAATGTTTATTTTTTTGTTCGACTCACTTTTACTAAAAAGCAAAACCAGACTCAACTTCTGTCTCTGCCTGTTTACTTGAACACACACCACAATTCACTAGTAGAACGGAGGTTCTCTTTAACCCGCATTTTTTTAAATAACTAAATTTTCACGTGTTACGTCCGCATATCCTCTAGACCCATAGCGAGACGTAACAATGCAGCTGCCAGAGCACTAGGAAAAGAAAGTATGACCATATAACCCCAATTTTATCATCTCTACACTGGCTACCTGTTAAGTTTAGAATTGATTACAAACTGCTGCTACTTACATACAAGGCTCTTAATGGTTTAGCTCCCATGTATCTAACTAGTTTTCTAACACGTTACAATCCTTCATGCTCTCTGAGATCACAAAACTCAGGATTTCTGGTAGTTCCCAGAATATCTAAGTTCACTAAAGGTGGTAGAGCATTTTCTTATTTAGCTCCCAAACTTTGGAATAGTCTTCCTGATAGTGTTTGGGGCTCAGACACACTTTCCCAGTTCAAATGTAGATTAAAGACTCCCCTCTTTAGTCAGGCGTACACATAATACATCCCATAATATTGTGCACTATTACATCAGACTTGCACAGACTTGCTTCTCTCTTTCCACCCATCCCGAGGCATCCAGACATTGTACCAGCTCCGATCGTCTTCCGTGCAATGAAGATTTTGTACCTCCACTGAGACGAGTCTGACACTGTGAGGATCCTGAGACATCTACAGATTTACCAGCTCCAGTTGGACTCTGTGATACTAAAGAGGAGATCTGAAATCCATGTGATCCTTACACCAATACAACATTTGTTTGACTGTATATTTATAATCACACACTCCAGTGTCACCCATATGAGGATGGGTTCCCCTTTGAGTCTGGTTCCTCTCAAGGTTTCTTCCCTTATTTTTTTTTTCAAATTCAAGGGAGTTTTCCTTGCCACTGCTGCCTAAGTCACCTCAGACTTGCTCATTGGGGATAAATACATACACATTGTGAACTATAAGTCTATACGAGGAATACGTCAGAATTAACATTTTATTACATTTACAGCATATGGCAGAATTCTCTTGCAGTCAGTGAGCACTTTTTTAATAAATCAAACCTGCTGCTTCATGTGTTTTAAAATCTAGTTTATCTAGTTCACGAAATAAACTATTCTTAACACAGCCTATATTATCCCATAATGTAATCTAAATATACATCTAAATACATTAAAAATAAAGAGTAAATATTTTGTTGAACTTATTTTGAGTAGTGTTACAGTCTCCAGAGCTCATTTGTTATGTCTCTTTTTATTTTTAGTGTTCATTTCACTTGATTAAAGAGCGCTATGGCAGACTGATGTTTGACTTGAAAGAAAATGGACATGAAGGTACATAAAGTAACAGGATTCTGTGTAAGCACATCCAAGGATGGAATAATCAACTGGATAATCAGATTTTGCCTTAGCATGGGACCTGAATTGCAACAGGAATCCTGTGAAAACTAGTTCAGAATTGTTGAACACCAGTTTAAATATAAGTGAGCAGCTTCCATTTTTTTCCACATTGATCATGAAATTCTTCAGAATTGAAAAATCTGACCTAGACAAGGTTTAAGAGGAGGGGGACACTTTGTACAGTATGTTGGCATTCAAATGCAGCCTAAAGCTAAGAGAAAATTTTGACAGGATCATCTGTCTATGGAAGAAGCGCTGCCACTCATTGCATCATTAAACTGAATACACAGTGTGCCGAAGTCTGTAAAGGTGATGGGAGAAATTTGTCATGAATAATAACAATGAATAAATCTAAGTGTTAGTAGTTATGTTTCTACCTAGCCTTAACCTGTGTCAGTATTTACAGTCATTTTTATCTACCAGCTTTAACTGTATTACATTTTAAATGCCAACTTTAACATTACTCAGTAAAATCTCACTAAAATAACAAGGGCTTGTGCACACCTCTGACAGAGTTTATGGGTGTTATAAAATAATAAATAAATATACACAAATCAGTTGCTGGTTTGGTAGCACATAAAAGCTAATAAACAACCAGGACCAGTGGTCTTCATAAAATATCAACAAACTTGTGACATTACACCAGAATAAGAGCTAAAATATTTTCTCCTTAAAATTACTTTCTCATCTCAAACATTATATATTAAGGTGACTGTAAGTGTATTGCTTTAGTATTTTTAATAGAGCTACATGTCCGTGTTTTCAGTGTTCTTGTTCTGTTCTAAATATCATTCAATTTTAAGTATTTGCTGAGGAGCAAAAAAAGTGTTTTTATTCTTGTAAACTTGTAAATTTTCCATTTCATTACCGATTAATTTAACCATAACATTTGACTTCCCTATGGGAAACTTACAAGCCTCGCCTATTCAAACTGGATAAGTGGTCAAATGGCTCAAAAGTACATGACATATGACAATTGACATATGAGATCAGACATGTTGTTTACACATTGTCATTGTGTTGTCATCATGTCATTCTTGTGTTAGAAATTGCACACTGCTCAAAACTCACTGATACATGAGGGCTAACAGATTATGCTTGGTCAGTAACAGCATTAAATGCCTACTTTGTACCTCATGTAAACACTGCATTTGTAAGACAGACATTCTATCTAACTAAAACAGGATTGTGATTTTTGGAGCTGGAACTGTCAATTAAATACGGGATGCTGTTTTGAATCAACACAAATCTGAGTACATGCACAGGCGGATGCTGCAGAGAGGCACAGACACTAGACTATAGAAATTGCATTGTAGAACGAATAGTTTGTACTGCAGATGGGGTTGAGGAATAGAGGTAAAAAAAAAGTTGTGTCCAAAATTGGGGGGGGGGGGGGGTCTGAAGTAGTGACTGCTATATAGTAAAGAAGAACTGATAAAATTTGTTACAGATGTGAACAAGCAGGGGGGCACGGTGGCTTAGTGGTTAGCACCTTCGCCTCACACCTCCAGGGTTGGGAGTTCGATTCCCGCCTCCGCCTTGTGTGTGTGGAGTTTGCATGTTATCCCTGTGCCTCGGGGTTTCCTCCAGTTACTCCAGTTTCCTCCCCCAGTCCAAAGACATGCATGGTAGGTTGATTGGCATCTCTGTAAAATTGTCCGTAGTGTGTGAGTGTGTGTGATTGCGTGAGTGTGTGTGCCCTGCGATGGGTTGGCACTCCGTCCAGGGTGTATCCTGACTTGATGTGCGATGATGCCTGAGATAGGCACAGGCTCCCTGTGACCCGAGTAGTACGGATAAGCGGTAGAAAATGAATGAATGAATGTAAACAAGCAGGTATGCTGAATGCAAGTCATTCAGAAAGTTCAATGGATGACATCGCTTTGCAAAAATGTGCAAAACAAACTACAAATAGATTCAAATCAGATGACAGCAGAGTTTAAATAAGGTAAATTTAAGGGGAACGAGTCACAGAGTAAATAAAGGAACATGTGAAATGCTCAAAGAAAAGAACTTCAAATATATCTCAGGAGAGTCAGACAAAAACTTTACACTTACTGTTTCTGCAAAGTGATGCTTTGCAAATGAAAGGAATTTTCAGGTGTTTGTGAGTTAGGAATTGAAAAATTCAACACGCAAGTTCATAGTTATTTGTGGGCATGGTGAACCATTGCTAAGAAAAGAAGCAGCAATTAAATTAGTTGCGCTCAGAATAGGGGCTAACATTGCTGCGGTGAATGATGGAAAATCAATGTCAAGACAGACAGCAATATTGCAAATTGTTTTTCAGTGTATTCAAATTAAACATTAAACTATTTAGCCTGTACATAGACAGGAGAGTGGCGCCAGTTACACAGCAACTTTGACGTATTCTGTCTCACCATACTGAGGTTGGGACAGTTTTTGGAAATTTCCAGGTGTTTTTGTGCCCATATGACATCATAATCCATGCACCTGACAAAGAGTCCACTAAAAGGATGCATGTGGAAATAAAGAGACTGGAAAGCTTTAGCTTGACACCGAATGTAAAAAATGGCAGTTCAACATGGATAAGTTGGTGTTTATGAGCAGCTGTTGTCACAGAAAGGCATTGGCCCAACGTCAGAGAGAGTGAACGCCGCCATGAAGGCAAGGGAGCCTGCAAATGCTTTAGAGTTAAAAAGACATTTCACATGACAGTTTGCAAGTACCTCATAACCTAAAGTTTAATTTTGGTCCTGAGCAATAACTTTAAAAAGCATTTAAAGTTAACCTGGGTGAAGCTATGACACTTGCCTATTTGGTCAAAGAGGCGCCAAGAAAGCCATCACTGATGCTGGACCAAAGGGTATTGCTGTGTGAACAGGTTTGATGGACTCATTTGAACAATTGCACCTATTTGTGTACAGTAGAAAGTTTAAAGACCACAAGGCATTTGAGACAACCTATAGTTTGCATTTCAAACCATGTATGTAAATTGTTGGGGAGCTGTGTATCCTCAGTCAAATAGTACTTAGAGAAAGGACTGTTTTGTCTCATTCACTGTGAGTACCACAGTTTGCTCATGAGGGTCATTTGGGAGTTGTGGAAACAAAACAACACCTGAGAAGAAAGTGTGACCAAGAATGGACCGAGCAACTGAGAGTTTGTAAGGTCGTGTCATGGCTGTCAGCTGGTTGTGAAGCCGGATTTTTTTCAACTTGCTGTCACCCACGGTGATGCCCGAAGTGCAGCTACAGACTTGCTTGGCCCATTGCCCAATGGATGTTTTTATTGTTGTTGGGCAGGACTCGTGTGCACTGAAGGAAAAAAGACTTAAGATGTTTGTGAGTTCAATCTGTGTGAATATCAGTTCATACCGCTGCTATGAAAGCTATTTTGTTTTTGTTGAAAAATTATGTTTTGATGTTATCTGAGTCAGGCTGATAAGAGCAACTGTCTGGCTTAACATACTGTATGTTTATTTAGCTAGCTAGACAGCTCTCAGTTCATTTAACATCCATTGATCCTGGCTAGTAAAACAGTACAAACTACTCATTTTTTGCAGCATTCCTGGCAACTTGTAAGTGGTAATTTGCAAGCTGGATCCAGGCCAATAGATAGAGTTAAAATGCACTGCATATATATCACCTCAAACTCCATAAAACACAGAGAGAGTAGATGCAACTGGAGGTGACCTAAAAAACCTGCATGATTTCCCATGTAGAAACCTTTTCTATTTGTTCTAGAGACCACAGGTGTTTGAGGGGAATATGGTTCTGTGTTGACTTAAAAAAGTCAATGTGGTGTATAAATTTGACACATACCCAGTGCTGTACACTGATGTACTGCGTGATCAGTTAGGTGCAGCTTGATTTTTTCCTAAACTGGTTTCAGGAAGTGCTGGCTGGTTTCCTTGACCCTGATATTTCAACATATCAATGACAGAATACTTCAAATTATGGATAAGGGCTTTGCTTTAGGGCAAAGGAGAGGTAGCTTGGGGGTGTTGGAATTTAAACCTTCTGATCAATAATCCAACATCTTAATCACTGAGCTGCCACTGCCCTCCCTAGTCCACTATCTTAACCGCTAAAGCAGTGTCTTAACCTCTATTGTTAAGGCCCTATTAGACAGATCTTTAGTAATTAAAGGAACTAAAGATCTGTCTAATAGGGCCTTAACAATACAGCACCTTAAAAAAAAGCACCTTAGTATGATGATGATGATGATGATGATGGTGATTACAACTTACTTCTAACCTTCTTAAAAATAGTATTAATGAACAGTAAACAGAAAAATGTACAGATGTTTTAGAGATCTTTGAAAATGAGGTTGTATTTATATGAACACTGCTCATGTCTAAAGCAAATACACGTTTAATTTCAGAAAAGTCTTTGAAATTCAAAGAACAAGTCCATAACAGAAAACACGGATCATTCGTGCATCATTCCAGACACAGCGATGAACAACCAGTGTACAGAAATGCATCATATTTTTCAGTTTTTTTCCCTATAAGGATCATAACAACATAGAAACACACAGACACATTAAATTTATTAGCATGCTCCATTCAGAAAATGAAAAGGTAAATTAAAATTGTACAACCAGTCCAAAAAATAGAGGTTTAAATATTGTAATTTAATATTTTAAATTATAATTTCTTTATAATACTGATTAAAAAAAGAGAAGAGGCGCTCTGTGACTTTACATTCGTATCCTTCACAATGTGAGTAATCTCAAATCATCTGAGTGTGGAGTTGTTCTGTAGTTACAATAAACCAGATAACACAGCATGAACTTGTAGCGTACTGTATCTGTCCAGCTTACAAGGCTAATCTTTGCTAGCCATTAAAGAAAACCACTCGAGTGAAAGATTGAAGGAATAGAATTTGAACTCTGGAGAATTGCTGTATTTTTTTAAAAAGTTGAAGTAAAAGGTGGAGTCTGTAATTAACTTTGTTCCTTCAATAAATCATGTGGAGAAACTTGCTTTAAGGAATTATGGGAGTGTAGCGAATGTCAAGAAAAAAGTTAAGAGAATATTTCCTGTCAGCATTTTGTAAACAAGTATATATTTTTTGTGTAGTAAATTAGAATAAATTGATATAGAACTATTTATCTCTAACCGAATTAACTGATTATAAAACATAGCCTAGTTACATAAATAGGTAGCTAAATGAACATTCTGGTAATGACAATATAAAGTTAAATATATACTGAAACGGTTAGATTTTGTCATCAATATTGTGTACAGTAATCAATAATCAATCAGTAATCCATCAGTATTGTGTATTTTTGTTGTTGAGTGTAACAGTGACTATAGTCTGACCTAGCTGGCTAGTCAGTCTATGTTTTCTAATTTAGCACAAAATGATGTATCATTCTTCAGTAAATATGTCCATTAATCTACATACTATAAATATATATAGCTAGCTTTTTTACACTTTAAACTAACTCAGTAGATTTGAATGAAGTTGGTATATGGAATTGTGCTTCTCTTGCTGTAAATAAAACCTAAAATTCTAATGAAAAATTCATTTTGAACCTTGTAACAGAGGCTCTATCTCTTGACCTCATTTGATTCTCAGATGAAGGCATTTAAAGGAAAGTGTTTAGACATTGCTGTGCTCAGTGGTTAGCGAGCTATTAATGTTTAACTGGCATACATCAATGTGAGCTCCTTGTTGCAACTAGCTTATTTAACAGCAAAGTCAATGCAAGTTAAAGTTAATGTGAAACTGTTTTAATGATTTAAAAGTATAAATGTTAATCTGGTTAACCAACTGTTTGAAACAGTAACCGGGATTTCATGATACTATAAACTCAAGAGGCTATACATTCTTGTTATACTATGTTAGAGGGCAAATAAACATTTATGGACTTCAGTCAAAGCATTCATCATTGTCCAGTCTTGAATGTTTATTTACCCTCTAACATAGTAACCTACATAGAAACTAGCTTAGATTATTCTTAGGACCCAATTTTCTCCCCAATTCAGTCATTTTAAATTACCACCCAGGTCCCCCTGCACTGTGGTTAGGGTTAACAGGATGATCCTAAAATCACAGAGCACAACTTTAATAAATACAGACAAAAAAGCAGGCAGTAATTCTGAAAGTAAACATAACAACATCTGCATATCAGGAACATCCTCATAAACACGGGCGATTACGGGGACGGTGGCATTCCATAAGGAAGATCTGTAAAGTAAGGAGCCATACTGAACACATCGAGCACCAACAACAACAATGCACATAAACAGACATTTAGGGAGGATTTCTGTTAGACATTGTTAGTTATAAATCAGCAGCGTGCAGCACGATGAAAAAACAAATGACAAACTACAGTACAACCACCTCAGTGTTTTCATTTAAGACCACTTCTGAAGGAATTTTTTGGAAGCATCACCAAACAACGCATTATTGCAAGAAATGATTGCATTAAAAATAAAAAATTAATGCTTTGTAGGCTTCAGGTTCATTGCTTTGCAAATCAGAATAATGATAGAGTAGAACATGCTGCAAATCAAGCCCAAAGATAACGGAATTAAAATAAAGATGATTTTTAAAAATTGCTCCCAGACACATGTTAAGTTCATCCACATTAAAATGTGAATAATTCCAACTTCTAAACTTCTACTCCGGCAGTCTGAACTCAATCCAGCATCACCCCATGCTGGTTACCCATATTCCCCTGCCACTAACTGACAGGGATGGGCATCCAATCAGAAATGGATCGTAAGACAAAAGGTGGCCGTTTGTCTTCTACAAAGTAGATCCAGGCAGTTCGTTGGTCAGTGTGTGCCAGCGCTCGACTTTCTGACCTTTGTTTTTCAAGCAGTCGATCCAGTGCTGCAGGGCGTCACCCTGTGATTGACAGCCTAGAGACACACCCCCTGCGTGAAAAAAAAACGTGGAGACATTTACAAAATAAACACTGTAAAGTAGTTTAAGGGTTCACTGACTACCGTATGAAATACCCTACAAAGTGGAAGTTGTGTAATTTTTTGGCAGCCAAGAAACTTTAATTAATCCAATGAAGAGATAATAACCCTTAAAGCACCCTTTTTTTTGCAAGCCAAGAACACTTACTTAACCAAAACATCCTAGAAGAGCCCTGTTTTTGGAAGCTAAGAAAGCAAAATCAAACTTAAGAAAGAGTGTGTGTTAATTTGTGTCTACTATTTAATCAACCGAGTGTGCAGTTTAGCGAAAATGTTGTGAGGGTTTAAAAATGCAGATCTTGATTTTTACAGAACACTTCTTGTCAAGTTCTCCTCAGATGTGACTTCTGCAAGACTTCCTTCTACAAGGAAAAGCTTGAAGCTTCTTCACATGACCCTCGGAAATTCCACAACATCATCTCTTCTCTGCTCAACCCCCGGCTCCACCTTCTCCGTCCTCCCTGACTGCAGTAGACTTTGCTTCTTTCTACCAGGAGAAGATTGAGGAAATCTGCCGGACCTTCACTTCAGCCCCGACTGTACTTACATCTCAGAGTATGCATTCCCCTACACCTTTGTTGTCACATTTCTCAACTGTGGCAGCAGAAGAGATTTTACAACTCATCTAGTCCTGCAATCCTACCACATGCCCATTGGATCCACTCCCTACCACTATGCTCCAGACCATCTCACAAGACCTCTTGCCCTTCATTTCCACTATCGTCAATAGATCCATAGCATCTGGTCAGGTACCAACTACTTTCAAGAGAGCAAGGGTTATTCCCATCCTAAAGAAACCTGCTCTGGATCCATCAGACATCAGTAACTACAGACCGGTATCACTTCTCTCATTTCTTTCAAAAATTCTTGAACGCATTGTCTATAATCAACTGTCTGTCTATCTCTCACAGAACAACCTCCAAGATCCCAAACAGTCTGGCTTTAAAGCAGCTCACTCTACAGAGAAAGCCCTTTTGGATGTCTCTGAGAAGCTACATACTGCTAGATCAGCCAAACTGTCATCCGTCCTTATCCTCCTTGACGTTTCAGCAGCGTTTGATATGGTCAACCACAAGACTCTCTTATCCACCCTCAAGAGTCTTGGGATTTGCGGATCAGCTTGGGAATGGTTTGCCTCCTACCTGGAAGGACGCTCATATCAGGTAACATGGATGGGAGTGACATCTGCTCCATGCAGACTCTCCACTGGTGTCCCACAGGGCTCAGTACTTGGTCCTCTTCTTTTCTCCCTGTATACTCACTCTCTTGGGGAAGTTATTTCATCACATGGGTTCTCTTACCACTGCTATGCTGATGATACACAACTTATCTTCTCTTTCCCACCCTCAGATGCCACAGCCTATGTATCCAGCCTTCTAGACTGGATTACTGCAACGCACTGCTGGTCGGTCTACCTATGAACGCAATCCGTCCTCTGCAAATGATCCAAAATGCAGCTGCCTGGCTTGTTTTCAACCTGCCAAAGTTCTCGCATACCACCCCGCTGCTGCGATCCCTCCACTGGCTTCCGGTAGCTGCACGCATCCGATTCAAAACACTGATGCTGGCCTACAAAGCCAAAAATGGACCAGCTCCCTCTTACCTCAAAGCCCTCATCATTCCTTGCACTGCACCCCGCAACCTCCGATCTACCAGCACTGCTCGACTGGTTCCACCATCTCTCAGGGTAAGAGGCAAGTATACTACAAGACTCTTCTCTGTTCTGGCACCAAGGTGGTGGAATGAACTTCCCCTAGAGGTCCGGACAGCTGAGTCACTGGCTATTTTCAAGCGGCGGTTGAAGACCTACTTATTCAGGAAACACTTCAACTAGCACTTCTTTCCTCATCTTTTGCATTTAAAAAAAACAAAAACAAAACCTTTGATACTTTTTCATTAACTTTGAACAAATGTTTTATACTCATGGTATCTTAAGTATGTAACCTAGTGAACCAGCATTAATGTATTCAATGTTAGAGATTTAAGCACTTATGTACGTCGGTCTGGATAAGGGCGTCTGCCAAATGCTGTAAATGTAAATGTAAATGTAAAAAAAAGAGTAGCTGCATAAATTAATTTAGAAGGTGAAGTAAAATTCACTTTAAATAACACATGCTAATTGATGCATAAAGCTGTGGTGAGCTCGCATCTCAGAGAGGCAGAAGCCTTAAACTGAAACTTAACACATGCACTATATTGCCAAAAGTTTTGAGACACCCATTCTTAATCCATAGGATTTAATATAGAGTTGGTAAAAGTTGTTTATAACAGCTTCAACTCTTCTAGGAAGGCTTTATACAAAGGTTTAGGAGTGTGTTTTTGACCATTACTCTCGAAGAGTGTTTTGAGGTCAGGCACTGATGTTGGATGAGAAGTCCTGGCTTGTAGCCTCCACTCTAATTCATACCAAAGGTGTTCCATCCGGTTGAGGTCAGGACTCTGGGCAGGCCAATCAAGTTCCTCCACACCAATCTTGCTCATCCATGTCACATGAAGTCTGACCGTGGAATATTTAGTAGTGAGGAAATTTCACGAATGTACTTATTACACAGGAGGAAACCTACAGTATCACAGTGCCATGCTTGAATTCACTGAGCTTCTGAGAGCAACTTTGTAGCTAGCCTAGCTACATACCTAGGTGCTTGATTTTATACACCTGTGGCCATGGAAGTGATTGGAACACCTGAATTCCATGATTTGGCAATATAGTGTTTGTGTACTGTAATTATAGTATACAGTAGTAGGGCTATGTCAAAAAATGACAAATATATTAGTATATAAAACAGTGTAGACATGAGTGTGGGGTGAGCATCTAATATAAAGTAAAAAGCAATAATTAAACAATATACATACATACATACATACATACATACATACATACATACATACATACATACATACAGTATAAAGTGAAAAGATACAAATAGTTTGCATAAAAATATAACAGTTCTTAAGATAATAAAACAAAATTTGTTTGCTTATACTAAATTTAAACAAGTTTTTTAATTACTAGATCGAATTATATACATTGAGCGTGATCAATGTACTAACGTAAACCAATTAAAATATGTTGGCTCTGATAAAATAGTGTAGTGGTAAACTGTCCATTGCAAAAACACAGGTTTGAAAAAAAACACAGAAGGGAGCTCGTGCTGTTGATTTTTACAGGGCTTCGTAAATGCATGCTCAAATCCTGTGCAAAGATTAATAGTGTTTTGTAAATGTTTTTTTTTTCAGTGTAATTCAGTAAGAGTGGTTTAGAATTCCACTCACCGATGAAATCGTTAGACTTCCCCAGGTCGTAATCCCACACGCTGACCTCCAGTGTTTTAGTCGCCAATTCGTTAAAAGTAATCTCATAGAAAAACTCCTGCAGGAAATAAAATAAACTCTGAAACGTCTGGACACTAGAGTTGATATGTTTCAATAAATCCTACACATTTATATTTGTAAAATACCCAACATGGCTTCTTATAGTAATACAAATGGATTTACACATTAATGTATATCCATGTTTAAGAGTTTATGTTGTGTGTTTTTAGCATTAGCTATGTAACACATTCTGTAAAATCCTTGCTATATAAATGAAAAAAGTCACATTGTTAACAATTACAGCAAATATACCATAAATGTATATAAAAATTGTTTGACTGTATATAAGTTAATTACAATTAGATTAGCTAAATGCATGAGTTCTGAATATATGACAGCATATTATTGCTAGTCTGCTAGCATGTTAGCTAACTAGCTATGTATGAAACAAAATTCTTGATTCTTACATGTTAAGGTTAATGGCTAACTAAATATTGTATGTTACTGTGGATTATTTCAAAGAGAATTTCTGAAAAATTCTGACTGCAAGCTAGATAAAATTGTGTTTTTGTTGATGTTGTTGTAGTTAGTTAGCATATAGTTCATGCTAATGGGTTACAAAATCTCATGAAATCTAATTCATGAAAAACAGACTTTCTTGGCTACTACATAGACGTGAAAAGAATGGTTATTTGGTAAAATTTTAGTAACATTTGAATGACATTGAGGTGCACAGCATGCAAGTCTCTTGAGCAGTAGCAGCAATTTGTGTTTTTGTTCTAATTCTGTCGCTTGATTTGCATTATCTGGTACTTGACATTTCAACCATGTGCTTATGCATATGTAAAATACAAAGAAAAGCAAGGATGTACGCAGATGCATGTAGACACACACACACACACACACACACACACACACACACACGTCCGCGCACACACACACACACACACACACACACACACACACACACACACACACACACACACACACACACACACACACACACACGCATGCATTCATACCTCATTAAACTCTGGGTTTAGTGTTTTTTTAATCACAGCTGTCTTGTGCTTCGATTTTTTCTTCACATCGGGCTTGAGATACCTGTAATTGGTAAGTGTGTGTGTGTGTGTGTGTGTGTGTGTGTGTGTGTGTGTGTGTGTGTATGTATGTGAAGAGACAAAGATAAAGAGGGAGATCCTTGGTTAATGAAGGATAAATAGCTTGTATTATATTCCAAATGACCCCATCACTGTTTTTAACATGTTCTTAATACAGCAAGCATGCTTACTCTTATTCGTGTGTGTGTGTATGTGTGTGTATGTGATGTGTGTGTGTCTCTGTGTGTGTGTGTTAATATATACAGGGGTGTTGTGTCATGACACACTTCCAAGGTGTGACAATATGACATTTTGTGTGAAAAGTGTTTAAAACAGGGCATTCAAATGCATATAAATATCAATAAATCTAATGTATATTGAATGACACCAAGCTCCCTATTCACTGTATGTGTTTACTACATAAGGATTAAAACTCCAGCATAGTGAAATTTTTAACTGAGGTTTAGCCTTATCCTCAAGTTCAACACTGAAGTCCGGTGGATCGTCCATTTTTAAATGCATATGGATAGCTTTAATGCTAAGAAGCTACAATAGCTACATCATATATATATATATATAGTCTCTATATTGATGGACCTCATTGGTGCTTGACAGTAAGTAAGTAATTAAAAAAAAAAAAATCTCACGTTTTGACATAGGGGTCGGACAGTCCATTGACATCCATAGCTGCCAGATGGGCACAGCGTTTGACGCCAACGCACAAACCACCCTTCGCTTTTTCTTTAGCTTCTGAAAGAACATCGCCACCTTCTGGATTGTTAGCTGGAGGCAGGAACTGTAAACACAACAGCAACCGGCCACGTTCTTCCAAACTGCGCTGCTGCTCACTTTCCCACTGCAATCACACACACACACAAAGATTGTTGTAAGGATAAATTGGTTAATAAGTGTTGATTACCTTTTTTAGACAATGCTATTGTTTCTATAGTAACCGCTCATTGACCTTGGTACAAATAGAATGTAAGTAAACCAATTATGTTACATAGCAATGCATGATGCTGCCACTACCATGCTTCATGATGAAGATGTTTTGCTGATGGGCTGTGTTATTTTTTTGTGCCAAAAATAAGTTTGACAATTATGGCCAAGTTCAATCTCATGCATATTAAAGCCACATTAATGCAATTTACTAACTAGCTATCATAAGTTTATCTTAAAGAATTACATGTCTAGCAAATAAAAACAACAACAGACTGGGCAAGTGCAGTGGAGTATTTACTTACCTAATTGGTTTGATAATAAATTTTTGACTTAGTTATTGTTCTGTCTTAAAACAAACACATTTTAGATTTACTTTAAGAGGTGTGATATTATAGAGGGTTTCATCATTTATTAGTTGAGTAATTAAGTATATAATTAAAGGCTTAAATAATAATATGCTATATAGTTCAATTTAAATGGACTGAAACCCATTTCAGTCCATTTATGTTACTCATAATGTTTTATATGCCAATTAATTACTTTTTTGTTTTTTGAGTAGTTGTCATCTCATATTTCATTGTAATAGACTGCACATGCAGACATTGTCAACGCTGCCACAGCTTTAGCTTTGTTGCATGAGCTACATTTGTAGTCAGTGAAGGTACTAATGAAGTTTGAACACTGAAATCTCATGTAATAAACGTCAGGACTTCAGTAATGAGCTCAGCAGTAAACACCTGCTACCTCCAGAGGAATCATTTCAACTTCACAAACTTGGCTTGTTAGAGTGAGTTACTTCAGCACTTCAGAAGTGAAAACATAAACTACATGATTTTTATTTGCTGGAATCTTTTTCTGTGGAGAAGATGGGCAAACTAACAAAACAATGGCAAACACAACCTTCAGCTGAGGGTTTCTAGACTGTTTTTAATCACAAAAGAAGTGGTTTCTTATTTTTCTTTGATCTCTTTGCCTCTGGCACTGTGATGTCAACATGATCTCCCTTGGTTCCTTCTGGAACCTTATGAACCAGTAATGTTCAGTACCAGAACCCCTAAAGGCAAAAGAGACAAAGAGAATGAAGAAATGAAAGGGTAAACTAATGCAAATGTTATGGAACAAAATTGAATACAATGGATTTAAAAAGTCTATACACCACTGGTTAAACAGCAGGTTTTTGTGGTATAAAATGTATACCAAAGACAACCCAAGTGACACATTTCAGAGAAAAAAAAGATAATATAAACTTTAATTGCATAAGTACTCAAACCATTTTAGAATTGAGAATGTGGCTCTGTTCTGAATCCACCAATCAATCACAGATGAAATACATATGAATACACAACTGAAGTGACTTACTGTACAGTAGCTCTCAGCTGTTCTTGATGAACTTTTTTTTTAAAACATTCTTGCTTGTTTTCTACTGCACAAGCTTTCAAAGTATCACCAGGAACTTACTGTTCAAAGTTATCATTCCAGAGAGGGCTACAAAACTATTTCCAGTGCATTAGATATACCATGGAACATAGTGTAGTCTATTACCAGCAAGCAGAGAGAATATGGCACACCAGTGACATTACTAAGAACAGGAGATACCTTTAAAATGATTGAGAAGGCAAGGAGAAATCTGGTATGGGAAGCCCACAGCAATATTAAATGAACTGCACCAATTTCTGGCAAGTTCTGATCTCCCCACATATGAACGCTACAATGTATTTATCTTAGCTACAGACCAAAAGGAGCCAAGATGCCTTTTCTGATGAAAATAGACATCCATGCTTGGCTAAACTTTAAAAAAAACATATCCAGCCTCCCATGTGGATGCATCTTCATGGTGATGGCAGCATAATGCATTGAGCCTGCTTTTTTCAGCTGGAACTGGTGGGAATCATGAATTGCTCCAAGTACCACACAATGTTGGCACAGAAACTTCTGGCATTTGAAGAGGACTTTTCAGCATAACAATGATCCAAAACACACATTGAATGGTGATGTTGGATGGCGAATGTTTGATTATGAACAGTGGTGTTTGATGGTAAATATTTGATGACGAACGGTGTTAGTGAATATTTGATAATGAGCGGAGGTGTTTGTTGGTTAATTCTGGTGTTAGATGGTAAACGATGGTGCTTGATGGTGAATGTTTGATGGCGAATAGTGGTGTTTGATGGTTAATGCTGCTGTTGGATGGTGAACGGTGTTTGATGGTGATTGTTTGATGGTGAATGGTGGTGTTTGATGGTTAGTTCTGGTGTTAGATGGTAAACAATGGTGTTTGATGGTGAATGATTGATGGCGAATGGTGGTGTTTGATGGTTAATGCTGCTGTTGGATGGTGAACAGTGTTTGATGGTGATTGATGATGAATGGTGGTGTGTGATGCTTTATTATGCTGGTATTTGATGGTGAAAGTGATGTTTGTTGGTGAATGTTTGATGGTGAATGGTGGTATTTGATGGTTAATGCTGGTGTTTGCTAAAAAATTATTATGCTAAAAATGTAGTGTTGTTTGTTTAAGAATATTGATGTTAAGTGAAGAATACTGCTACATGGAAAATGTTAGCTGGTTTCAGAGAATGTCTGTTCAATGTTTTCGCTCAGTTGCTCTAGTCAATCCCCCTCTCCTACCCACCACAGGAGCACCATATGTTATTGAACACATTGTTTATTTGCAGTCAAATCCAAGTCAACGTCATTCACTAACAAGCTGGTTACGTAGCTTATTAGTGTCATGCTGTCACAGGGCCAGAGCAGACAAAGACAGACGGCAGGCAGATGCAGGGGAAGACAGAAGAATGTAGAAGCGTGAGGAGAAGAGGAGGAGAAAACGAATGAAAAGAGAGAGACAAAAACAAGAGAGCAGCGGAGAATGAGTCACTCATGACTACAGGCAGCACTTACATACATACAGATGTGTGTATTTATAGCCTTCCAGGGGCAAGATATTTTAGGATGCACATGTGCTCTCAGTTTCACATGTGATGGAACACTGAGCGCAGAGATCTTTTTGTGGTAACCATGCACATTCAAGAAAAGTACTAGCGCAATGTAAAGATGCAGTATTTTCCCAGTAATTCTTCATCATCTCTTGTCCTCATCATCTCTTGTTACATTATGTAAGACATTCCTCAGACAAAGTCCTCTTACTGTTAGAGATGCTTTAATACCAACACTTAAACATATCTCAGTATCCTACTCAGTGAACATGAGTTCCGCACATACTCATGTAGTGAGAAATCTAAGCTCAGTCAATTCTTATGGGCATACAAAACCAGAGGAGGTGAAACAGAATATGGATATTTACCTCCCGTAGATAGCATGAGATCCCTCGCAGTGCAGTGGTCATGGCAGTAGGAGATGCCAGCTGGGAAAGAGAGATAATTTTACTACCATGCAATAGGCTTACATTTAAATGGAAAAAGAGATGCCACAAGGTTTCTTGGATAGTTAATTATTCTAGACTCTTAGAAATAGTCTCAAATTTTCTTTGAATAATAATGGTAAAAATTAAGGGTAATATTTCTACACTATCAGAAAGATTCTTAGAAAACCTTTCCTAAAAAGTAAAATTACATTATATTAAAAATATAGAGCCACATATAATGCTCTCACTGTTAATAATAAAATAATTGGGGAAATGGAGAAAAGATGTGCGGTTTCTGTTAGTATTAGCAAAGGTCTTCAATCTCTCTGCCTGCACTGCTTTGATCATTTGGTAAATGGTTGAATAATTTATATGTTGAGGCTGTTGGGCATTGCAAATCTCCACAAATGTACACACACATACACACTACACACACTCACAGGAGGTGGGTGTTCCAAGCAGACATTGAAGTGCTTGGGTTGATCAGGCTTCACCCGCCGCAGGGCCACACGCAACTCGCCAATGAACTCGTTATGTGTCAGTTTGTCCTCATCACACACGGACACTCTAAGAGACAGAGACATAGTGCCACACAGACAGACAGAGAGAATGTAAGTCACAAGCAGTCATATCAGATCACATAAACACTGTCCATAAACGTAGCAGACAGTACAAAAGGAAATCCTTTCATTACAGTTTCACTTCTCAATTATGGGAAGGCCCACAAGCATTCTCTGCAGCCTGAGAGAGCAAGTAAGCAAGCAAACACTCTCGATTAAGTGCTTAAGTGAGATTAATAATCTAAACAAACAAAAGCCCATTATTCACTGTGTTCAGAAAACCAAAGCTTCATGCACAGACTCATCAAGACTGAACTAGGTTGCAGTAATGACTCACTGTGTTCAGTAAGAAAACAACAGCTTTTCCTTGTCATTAATGCCCAAACCTCAGGGCTTGATCGAACGTGATTAAAATAAAACATGCTTTTATTATTCCAGTGCTATGGCAGAGCTTGCCTGCAGGGATAATCACAGGGGGCATGGGGGCTGTTTTTTTTGTTTTGTTTTGTTTTATTAAAATGCAATAAGGTTGTCCTTCATGTGTAGGGTGTATCAATACCAATTCTTTTTTCAATTGAGTACAAGTTATACAGTATGTAAAGTCGCCTCCGCAAGTGTTGGAACAACAAAGCCTATTCTTTTTTCTTTCTTGGGTTTGAGATCAAAAGCTGAAAATGATATCGGAATTTCAGCTGTCATTTCCTGATATTTACATCTACACTCAAAACTTAGAAAATCAGGTGATCAAAAATATTGGAACATGTGACTGACAGGTGTGTCTTGTTGCCCATGTGTGCCCTGGTAGATTGAGTGTTTAAAAAATGATTAGCTGGGAATGTCCACTCGCCCTGGGTTTCACCTGTTAAGATTTTATTTATTCTTTTATGCTTTCTATAAAAAGGATATTCTTTTCTAGCCCTGACTGATTCAATCAAAGAAACATTGATACACTGATCCAACAAACCACTTAAACACTGTTGTATCATTTATTTACCAATCTAAGTCCATCACTACATGATGTGGAACTGATATGGAAGTAATCACTTCAGACAGAAAGTGAATACTAAGATATATAAAAGGTATCATCACAATATATTCGAAAACGGCTGAACAAGCATAAAATTATGTAGTGGAGAGAAAATGGTGTGCAGGCAGACTTTTTGAAAAAAATTGTAAAAATATTCATCTTTTAAGTGTTTCTGGATGTTGACTAATGATCCTCTTTGTGCAGACAGTCTCCTTGATTCTTTCGTTTTTATTCTCTTTCCCTGTCTTTGGCAAAATTGGGTCTTGTCACCAGCTTTCCGGAACTCTCTGATCACGCAAAAGCAATGGTGGTTCAAAGACTGGGCAGTAATTTGCTGTGCATCATCCTGTCATTCCTGGGGAACATGAAAACAAAGTAAGAAAGAAAAAGAGAGAGAGATTCATTATGAGAAAAAGAGTGAGTTGAAAAGGTGGTGAGGATAGAGCAAGAAAAATCCTTCAACTTTTACATGAAAGTAAGTGATCGCTCTCCTGCAGAGGGGTTATTTTCAAGATGAATAAGGGAGTGTGAAGGTGGCTATTTGTATGCTGAGTAGACCTTTCTGATGTGATTTTCTCAGACATGCTGAACTTTTGAGCATTTTAATAAAGAGTAGAAAAGTGGTGAACTGTCAAGGGGAGTCAAGAATGCATCAGTAAAACCTTCTATTTTTTTTCTTCAGTTGTGTGATACTTGTCAATACTGTATCAAAATCACTTGTCTTCATATAAACCAATCAGTGGGGTCATGGAACATGTGCTGAGCTTTATATTTAAACCAATCTTTTCTTTTTTTCAAGAGTTCTTTGTCAGCTTATTTTTCAAACCATTAATGTCATTACTTTATTAATTTGACAAAATTAATTAAAATCATGATAAAAAACGTCTATGTGCTGGATCATGTGCTATTTTAGAAGCTGCTGAGTAATTAGCATGGATGTTACTACACTATAAAGAAGTCATAATCTAGATTTATTTCAATTGCCATCTTTTTTTTCATATAACATTATTTTTTTAAATATCTTTTTTACATAAGGTCAGGACACCCCATCTCCAGAAGCCAAGTCTACCCATTTCAGCTGAAATAAAATCTTCTGAATATTCTGTACTGCCCCAAGCTGTCTGACACACATACACACACACACACACACACACACAAACACACACACCCACACGCACACACACTGAGGGTCAGTGAAACAAAATGCCCCTCAGAAGTAACTGTGACCTCAATCTGTCACTACAGTTCGACGAGAGATAGAGAGAGAGAGAACAGATAGTATAAGAGAAAGATGAGTGAAGCAGAAACATGAAGGGTCTCTGAAGGCTTCATACAACTCCCTTGACAGCAATTAAGGCAAGAACTGCCACCAATGCATATATCATGGAGTCTGGATTATGATCGGTTAGATGGGTTTGATTAGCTTTCTATTCCAGCAGTTGAAACAATAGCGCAACATTAGCGTTTTTTATAGTAACCTGTGTATATTTTACCTACTTGTGTGTGCAGCTCCACATAATCTAACATGAACATAGAAAAAATTAATCTATGATGACTTTCTTCTTTGATGACTTCTGATATGCATTCTAGAAAGTATGTAGTCCTTTCAGTTAGTGATCTAAAAAAATATCATGCCGTGCATTCAGAACCCAGTAGTTTCATCCAAAAATATGCCATCAGTCAATCTGTTCCAGTGGCTTTGATCAGCATCTGAACATGAGTAAGGATTAGATGCCACACTGTGTTTATAAGTTGTGATGGAGGTCACACACATTTTATTTTTTTCCAGTGTTTGATCTGTCCATCTTGATACCAACACAAGGACATCATGTCAGCATGTCCAGATTTTTGGAAGCTTATGTGTGTGCATGGGAGCAGAGCTAGGATAAACAGTAGCTGGCCTAGTGGTTTGTCATCAGATTTGACATTCAGAGGTCAGAAAGTAGTCAGTGGGGCATTCCGTTGGTATAATAAAGACATGAAGAAGATGTCTGGGATATGCTAGGAACAATGCTGTAGTAGTGCTGGACAGGGGCTATTTCTTATTGAACAAAAGGGCATCTTTGCAAATAGCTGGACAGATTTTTTTTTCAGAATTCATAAGCTTTAAACAAGTTTTTAATCATTTGTTTTGCTTATGTTAATAATTTATTTATTATATAAAGAAGTACACTATCTGTATATACAGGAAGGTTTCAGTCAAATGTAAGTTAACTTATTAATTTACAAGCCAGCTCAGATGTTTCATTCATTTAAGAAAGCTTTTAAGCCTGGCAATAGAAGCACAACAGCACATTGAGGGCTAAAGCTATTGTTTAAGGGCTGAACTCTCTGGTGTTTGAGCTCACAACATCCTGTTTTTGTTAGCCAACAGCTTCAACTGCTGGGATATCAGTATGCTATTCACCTCATAGAAAGTAAGTCCTGCTTCTGTATCTGCTTTTGCATCACATCTTTTAGACCAGCTGGTCCTGAAGCAGATACTGAACCAGAGTTGGAGAACCAAAAGTCCAATGGCCAACATATGGGATACACTTATTTAAGGACTTGTCCAACACCAGTATACCAGACACAAGGTGTTTTTTTCCTCGATCCCATCACTGGTAGCAGTAATGAGGTTTTTCAGAGTGACAGCCCAAGCTGCATGGTATACAGACCAATGTGATAATCATCAGGTAACCACAGAGAAGAGAAAAGGAACCTGAATGCTGGATGTATAGAGGGTTATATTTATGCTACCTTAGAGTTTTCCTGTACATGTCCTCCTCTGTGATACCGCAGTAGGTAAGAGTCTCATTCCACACCGGGTTCAGAGTGTTCTTCACAATCTTAGTCTTCAGCTTGTTTGCCTGGACAGAAAAACATCGACAAATGGGTAGAATTAGTTTTTCCATAATCTCCAACTGGATTACCTGAAGAAAAACTAACATTTGAAATCCTTACTCAATAAAATGTATGGTTTTAATCTAGCAGAGACAATTGTTTTCTCTAATAAAAAAAAAAACATTAAGTCAAGATAAAGTACAATCCAATAGACCATGCATTATCCTGCTTAGTCACCTTTGGTACTTTTCTACAGAAAATGGTGTAGCTGGTATTCTGTGATTATCCTTCTGGTCATGGACGATCCAAAATAATGACCAGCTTACCATCTCACAATACAGTAGCATGCTTCTCAATTCTCCTCGAAAGTGCCTATAGTAAATAAATTGGTCATTTTGGAGGAACAGATTAAGTTATATTGAATTTGAATTCTGGATTCTTATGGTGATTAATCTTCTAGAACAGCAGCCCTAACAGTAGTTCAGATAATACCTACTATCTCCATAGTAACTGCTCCTCCACTGGACTTGTTTGGTGGATGTTCTACATATTCTATAATAGATGTTTTTAATGTTATTTGGTTGCATTGTCATCGCTTCAGTTTTAGTGTCATTTCTTTTGTAAATGAGCATGTTTTTCATTTCTGGCATTTAGCAGACACACTTATCCAGAGTGAGTTACATTTTTATTTCAATTTATACAACTGAGGTTTAAGGGCCTTGCTCAGGGGCCCAGCAGTGGCTGTTCGGTGGACCTTGGATTCAAACCCATGACCTTTCAATCAGTAGTGCAACACCTTAACAACTGAACTACCACAATTATTTCCTCATTTCAATTCTAATTTATTTGTATAGTGCTTTTAACAATGGACATTGTCTCAAAGCAGCTTTACAGAACATAAAAAACATAATACAAACAGTTTAATATACAAAGTTTAATATAATTAAAAAAATCAAGAATAATATTAGACTTATATTTAAATGTGTTTGTATTTATTCCCAATAAGCAAGCCTGAGGTGACTCAAGCAACTGTATAATAAAGGAACAAGCTTTCTTGAGGATATTAAATGTAAGTGTATATAAATAGTGTAGACAGGGATGCATCCACTGCTATGTCTAGTAAATCTTGTAATTTACTTGTAATTTGCCCTACGTTTAAATTATACTTAAAACAGGAATACAGTGTTATCAGCCTGAAGTTGCTGAAAATAATCAGCTTCAGACTGGTAACAGTGTTTGTGCTTCATCACACCACCTAGTATTTTACTCTAATAGCAACAGTCACAGTGATTAATTCCTTAATTAAAATGACAAGACTAACAGATGGCAGATTGTAAAGGTTTTAATCTGCAGTCACTTGTGATATAAAATAAGCCAAATCAAAGCAACGGTCTTTAAAACCAATTTATTATTATAAGCTCTGAAAAGATTATGACACAGATGACAAAAACCAGTGTGTTTCTCTTCACTGTCACACCATGTGCAGCAAAACTCCACCAGGTCCATCAAATTAAGCTGTGGCAGTGTATTTATTTATTTATATATTTTATGCCCATCATAGCAGTGGGTACACTGATTCAAAAACACCGGCATGCTTCATCATTTGGCTCTGAGTTTGGAGAACAGGAAGTGGTCTATTCCCCCAGAATGTGTTCCCACATGCCCAAAAATAGGCTGTGTGGGAGGGATGAAGCCCTCATCTGACCAGCCAGATGAAACCAGAGTCCTCATTAGGAGGCATGGTGAACAAAGACTGCACATGTCTAATCAAGGTTATTAGAGGTCGTTTAGTCAAAGTAATATGACTACATACAATGAAAACATTGTGTTCAATTTAAACTCATAGATGAATTACATTGACACTATTGTTAGTACTATTTGCTGTATTTTCAGGTAAAAAATGTGAAAAAAATGTTTAACAATTTAACAAACTGTAATATGTACTGCTTTGTATGTAGCACCAGCTCAGGCAGAGCCCCATTATATATTATGTGCTAAATATATTTTTTACATAAATAAGCTGATGTATTTTTAATTTACTCACCTTCATAGATGTGGGCTCTATTAGACTATTCTAATGAAGCATGCTCACTTATAAGCATGCTTATTTAGCTCCATAGAGATATTGATGCACCTAGTGGTAATAAGTTGGGTAGGAATCATGCTGCCCTATGCTCAGGGGAGGAGCCAGGGGCAGGTGAGTTAATGACAGGGCTGTCATGGTCAAAGTTTTCCTCCAAACTGGACTGATTTATAAATAATCTGTGGTTTCTAAGATCTTGTTTTCTAGCAAATAATCAGAATTAATTATTTTAACTAAAAAAAAACAGAGTAAAAGTGTGTCTGATATAATAAAACATTTCTATAGTCAGATGAATTTCAAAGATTGGGAGATTGGGAGAAGGTGTGGATAATATCTGTTCATCAGAAATGCATTCACACCAATGTGACCCTAAACAAAGTCTAAACTTTGTGTCTCTTTTCCAATACTTAAAATCCTTAGGCTATTTGCAGGCACTTTCAGGGCTTTTGAGAGCTATATATTATATCTGTTATAAAAAATCATCTCTATCGCTTAAGGCTATAATGAACCAGGAGAGAAAATATTTCTCAGTTACTATATCTTTTCATCCTGAGGAGATTTGTGGATGAGTAATGTAAATAAAAGCTACAGATTATCCCAGGCAACAGTTTATCAGCACAGGACAGGAAAAAGTAAAAGAAGAGCAGACCTTGCAGGCACCGGGAAGCAGGTGGAGCTTCACATAAGGGTCAGCTAAACCGTTAAAGTCCATGGGCTTCAAACCCTGGAACACAGTGACCATAGAGATGAAGAGAGAGAAAGTTATAAAAGGTTCATCATGAGTGCTAAGAAAACATTGGAAATGTATCACAGAGAACTTGTGACAGAGAATGGTACATATGTAGAGTTGTCCTCAAAAGTTTGCATGTCTTTGTAGAATTTACAAGATGTGTACCATTTTTTTAAAAAGAAAACATAAGTGAGAAGGCAAGCAAATTTATTTTATTTCTTATAGGACTCAAGTTATGCAAGGCATACCAGAATGGCACAATCAAACAAAACATAACAAAAAAGAAAATAAGAAAGTAATCCCTGTTCAAAAGATTGCATACCTTTAGTTCTTATTATTGTGTATTGCCCCCTTTACAGTCAATCAATGATGGCAGTCATTTGTAATAATTGTTCTTAATTCTCTCAGGTAGTATAAATGCCCATTCTTCTTGGCAAAATGCCTTCAGTTCCTGTAAATTGATTGGTTGTCTTGCACAAACTGAAAGTTTGAGTTCTCCCCAAAGCGTCTCATGATAGTGAGGTCAAGAGACTGTGATGGCCGCTCTAGAACCTTTATCTTTTTTCTGCTGTAGCCATTGGAAAGTCGACCTTGTCTTGTGCTTTGGATCATTGTCATGTTGGAACATCCAAGAGTGTCCCATGCGCAGCTTTCATGCTGTAGAATGCAAATTGCCTGCCAGTATTTCCTGATAACATGCTGCATTCATCTTGCCAGCAATTTTTCTAACTTCACTGTGCCACTGGAGATCACAGCACCAAACATAAGAGATCCACCACCATGCTTTACAGTGGGGATGGTGTACTTTTCACCGTAGACGTTGTTGACTCTTCTCCAAACTCCAGTGTTTATGGTTGTGACTATAAAGATAAATTTTGATTTCATCACTCCTAATGACTGCTCCAGGTGCTACAGTAGGTGTCTGCCTGGTGTACTTATGGCATGCCTTTTTTTGTGGTATGGGCATAGTAACTTGCATTTTTCTTGCAAATCGACCATGCAGGTCATTTCTGTTCAAGTACATCCTTATTGTGCTTCTTATTAATAACAACACCACTTTTTTCCTGAGCAGCCTGTATTTCTCTCTATATTGTTTTGGGTTTTTCTTTGCATTTTTTTTTGCAATTTTTTCTGGCAGTAGTGGGTGACCTTGGCTTAGTATCAACAGAAACTCTTATTTTCCACCTTTTTATCAGAGTCTGGCATTTTCAAGTGTTCAAATAACTTTTTATATCCCTTTCCTTCTTTATAGAGTTCAACTACATATTACACAGGTCCATTGGCAGTTCTTTTGTCTTCCCCATGGTGCAGTATCCAGCCAAATCAGTGCATCACCTCATGAGCTGTGAAACTCACTTACAATTTATGCACAGACACTACTTACAATTACAATGACTCACAGGTGTGGAAACTTCCCTTTAATAGCCATTTTAAACCTCTGTGTGTCAACCTTTGTGTTTATAATGTGGCCAAACATTCAAGGATATGAAAACTTTTGATCAGGTTTATTTAGTTGATGTCAGTTATCATTAGGTTTAAAAAAGGAATCAAACATTTATGTGATAATTAATGACTTCAGGTGACCACTATATTTAAATAAGACTTTTTTTAATTTGCATTATCAGTCATATTTTCCAAATAAATGGCAATGTTTTAGCATTTCTTTTAGGTTAAACTTTTAGGTTAAACTTTTGAGCACAACTGGAATTATATTTATGTATACTTTCTGCTCATCTGAAATCATGCACACATTAACACAGAGCTGTTCAACAGTTGTGTCATATGTCAGTACATAGAATAATACGTTATGATTGCAATAAGATATTCTATTGTGCATTGTAGTAATTCTTGTCAGATTTTGTAGAGATTTAAGATCTGCAGTCTGAAGCTGTCACACGGTTTATCATGGAAAAAATAGAAAAAGTTTTTCTGGAAAAAAAAGACACTTGAATTTCAAGTACAACCATATTACACATTTTTTTTTCTCCCATATCTATTAACTTTACCTAGCATTATTTTACATGACAACTGCTGAAATTGTTTTTGAGACCTGTAATGAAACTGTGGAAGTGAGAAATTTTCCATGAGAGAAATTGGAAATTCATATTAAGAAAGTATTTCTCATGAATTAGAAATGACAGGGAGGCCAGTGAAACCATGCAAATCCCCAGAGCAGGCTAGCATCTGGGGACTAAATTCAAATCATTTTCCCAGTTGCAGAGAAGAGCAATGAATAAACAAATGCACTGTGTGGGTGAATGTGTCCTGGTATAATAACCACACAGCTGAATGTGTTTTATCTGTCTTCTGCCTCATCAATTTGCCAACATAGTTTTTCGAATTTATTAACAAAGGACACATCATAATTGTTGTCCATTGACAGTTATGTTACTTTCTGGAATGTCTTTGAAACAAACTAGTTTTATTTCTATCACTAAAAATATTGCTGCTACATTCACACAAGCTACACTATTTTCTCTTGAAGCCAAAAAATGCAGTGTATCATGTTAGTGAGAAAGTGAAAACCTTATGTTTTTTTTTTTTTTACAATCTGTATCTGTTTATTTGGAGCAGATTAATGTAGAATATTAACCAAAACCTTCTGAATTCAACAGTACTGTGGTATAAACACGTCTTCTAAATTGCTCGTCTGGCATCATGGAGAACATTGTTTTCATCACAAAGGCAGAAATTCATCCATATCTATGAGCTTCCTCACTGTTCAACTTCAGTGGCACTGTGCTTATGCTTAAAGTACTTAGTCTTCTTTATTATATGGTAATAGTGTCAGATCAGATTGTTGATAATTTGTATTCCTTCCCCATTTTGTTCTAAGGACACGGTACTTAAAGGTTGACATGGATTACCAGATAGACGTCTTGACTGATAAGCATGCTGGAACAAAAACGCCAGGGCTGTCAGTCTGAATTCATAATTCACATTCATCAGGTAAATTTGGCTTGTCACTGTCCATTAATCTCAGAATGATTTACATAAACTTCCTTAATGTGGAATTCTTTGTAATTAGAATTCAATGTTGGTGTTGTGTATTGAAATGTTCTGTTTGCTCTTATTATCTTGGTTTGATTGATGAAGTAAGGAAATAAAGATACCTTCAAATCCTTGGCTATGTAACCTGAATTTCCGAATTCCAAAGGGTTGGTTTTCCTAAAACATGTCTGGGGAAAAGCACTTGGCTCTAAATGAGATCATGATATTGTTGACCCTGCATAAATCACGCTACTAATATATCCCTACAGAGTTTGGCTTCAAGCATGGTCTAATCACATGTCAATTTTCAGCATTCAAATAGTTTACTGTAGGCATTACTGTACATGGTGAGAGATTTCTACAAACAAAACAATGGTTATTTTGGCAAATGGTTATTAGATCAGTCCTCAGGGCCCTCAAGATTGTCTAGATTTTGCATTCTTCCTCTGTTGTGTGCAAAATAGTGTTTGTGGAACCCTGATGACTGGTTTCAGAAACACTGATAGAGGGTATTCCTAAAATTAGACTAGAAAAGTAAAAAAAATATATAGACATTCAGATCAGCAGTATTGTTGTATTATCTTCATACACATGGACTTTTGACCCAAATTCATTATAGACCTAGATGGATTATAGATTCAAACTAATTATGCATTCAGCTGGCACATACTGAATTCATTATTGACCCAGGGGTCATGTTCAAGCATCTGCTGTGAATGGAGAGGAGATGGATTAAATCTGCATGCAATACATGATGATTCTCATGAGTCTTAATACCATAAGTCTGCTGAAATCTATGATTATGAAGGATTCAGACAGTGCCAAGGAAGCCTCAACAGTCAATTTTAAAGTCTCCTGTGACTCCACCAAACCCAAAACCTCCAGCACTCCTCCAACACTCCTTGACCTGCACAATGAACTTTAAGCCTTTTCACAGGACCCATAGGCAGTCCAGAAGCTGCTGCAGCTCACCATCTTTCCACCTAAGTCTGCCACCATTGCCAAGATGGCCTCTATTGGCAATTCAGTGGAGTTTTTTATATATGCGTAAGATGCCTCAGAATGGACAAAGGAGGAATGGGCTCTCTGACTCAGCCTCTTGTTATCTGCAGAATCCCAGTTTGCCACGCAGCAACTGCCACTAAGGACACAGCTGGAGATTCCAACTGGTGTGGAATGTACCCTTCACTAACCGTTCAAATTATTAGGGACTAAACCTGTTTGCACCAGTGTTTATCATCCAAAATTGGGTGGGCTGGGTGGACAGTTTAATCAAACCAGAAAAATATGATAAGTTCATGTACAGTGAAGTTGTGGTATTGGAATAAGTGATGTTAACCCCTGTTATTTGCGGTACGTGAGGTCCTTCAAGGGTTCACTCCTGATTCCCTGTAGAGACCACCTCTCTCTATCACAGAGAGTATAGGTTGTATTGGGAGTATTTTTTGTTTGTTTGTTTGTTTGTTTGTTTGTATTGGAAAAATCTATCAATCTATCAGATTGCTTTGACTCCATTATCCCAGTAAGTATGCGTAAGATGCCTTTCCTTTGGGCCCACCACCTGCTGGAGAAACCGTAAGGAGCTGGTGCAATGTGGATTGGGTGGCAGTCGAAGGCAGGAGCCTCGGCGACCCAATCTCCAGACACGGAATCTGACTCTAGGGACATGGAATGTCACCTCACTGGGGGGGAAGGAGCCTGAGCTGGTGCGGGAGGTTGAGAGATACCGACTAGAGATAGTTGGGCTCGCCTCCACTCACAGCTTGGGCTCTGGAACCCAACTCCTTGAAAGAGGCTGGACTCTCTACTACTCTGGAGTTGCCCGCGGTGAGAGGCGGCGGGCTGGTTTGGGCTTGCTCATAGCCCCCCAGCTCAGCAGCCATGTGTTGGAGTTCACCCCAGTGAACGAGAGGGTCGTTTCCCTGCGCCTTCGGGTCGGGAGAGGTCTCTCACTGTTATTTGTGCTTATTGGCCAAATGGCAGTGTAGAGTACCCGACCTTCTTGGCATCTCTGGGAGGAGTGCTTCAACGCTCACGTGGGCAGTGACAGTGACACCTGGAGGGGCGTGATTGGGAGGAACAGCCCCCCCGAACTGAACCCGAGTGGTGTTCTGTTATTGGACTTCTGTGCTAGTCACAGTTTGTCCATAACGAACACCATGTTCAAGCATAAGGGTGTCCATCAGTACACATGGCACCAGGACACTCTAGGTCGGAAGTCGATGATCGACTTTGTGGTTGTTTCATCCGACCTCCGGCCGTATGTCATGGACACTCGAGTAAAAAGAGGGGCGGAGCTGTCAACTGATCACCACCTGGTGGTGAGTTGGGTCTGATGGCAGGGGAGGAAGTTGGACAGACTTGGCAGACCCAAACGTACTGTGAGGGTCCGCTGGGAATGTTTGGCAGAGTCTCCTGTCAGAGAGATCTTCAACGCTCACCTCCGGCAGAGCTTCAACCAGATCCCGAGGGAGGTTGGAGACATTGAGTCCGAGTGGACCATGTTCTCCACCTCCATTGTCGATGCAGCCGCATGGAGCTGTGGCCGTAAGGTCTCCGGTTCCATATCGTGGTGGCAATCCCCGAACCCGGTGGTGGACCCCGGAAGTAAGGGATGCCGTCAAGCTGAAGAAGGAGTCCTATCGAGCCTGGTTGGTTCGGGGGACTCCGGAGGCAGCTGATAGTTACCGTAGGGCCAAGCGAGCTTCAGCCCGGGTGGTTGCAGAGGCAAAAACTCGGGTCTGGGAGGCCGGTGAGGCCATGGAGAAGTACTATCGGTTGGCCTCGAAGAAATTCTGGCAAACCGTCTGGCGCCTCAGGAGGGGGAAGCAGTGCCCTGCTCACACTGTTTACAGTGGGAGTGGGAATCTGCTGACTTCGACTGGTGACATCCTCGGACGGTGGAAGGAGTACTTCGAGGATCTCCTCAACCCCACCAACACGTCTTCCATTGAGGAAGCAGAGGCGGAGGGCTTGGTTGTGGACTCGTCGATCCCCCAAGCTGAGGTCACTGAGGTAGTTGAGAAGCTCCTCAGTGGCAAGGCACCGGGGGTGGATGAGCTCCGCCCTGAGTACCTTAAGTCTCTGGATGTTGTGGGGCCGTCTTGGTTGACACGCCTCTGCAACATCGCGTGTCGGTTGGGGACAGTGCCTCTGGACTGGCAGACTGGGGTGGTGGTCCCTCTGTTTAAGAAGGGGGACCGGAGGGTGTGTTCCAACTACAGGGGGATCACACTCCTCAGCCCCCCCCCACCCGGAAAAGTCTATGCCAGGGTACTGGAGAGGAGAATTCGGCCGATAATTGAACCTCGGATTCAGGAGGAACAATGCGGGTTTCGTCCTGGTCGTGGAACACTGGACCATCTCTATACCCTCACCAGGTTGCTGGAGGGTTCATGGGAGTTGTGGGGGGTGCCCTGGGAGTATGCTAAGGGCTGTATATATGACCTATACCCTATATGACCGGAGCAGGAGTTTGGTTCGCATTGCCGGCAGTAAGTCAGACTTGTTCCCAGTGCATGTTGGACTCCGACAGGGCTGCCCTTTGTCACCGGTCCTGCTCATTATTTATATGGACAGGATTTCTAGGTGCAGTCGGGGGCCGAAGGGAGTCCAGGTTTGGGGACCACAGGATTTCTTCACTGCTTTTTGCAGATGATGTTGTCCTGTTGGCTTCTTCAAATCAGGACCTTCAGCATGCACTGGGACGGTTTGTGAAGCGAGTGTGACGGTTTGCCGAGTGTGAAGCGGCGGGGATGAGAATCAGCACCTCCAAGTCCGAGGCCATGGTTCTCAGCCGGAAAAGGGTGGTTTGCCCCCTTCAGGTTGGTGGAGAGCTCCTGCCTCAAGTGGAGGAGTTTAAGTATCTTGGGGTCCTGTTCACGAGTGAGGGAAGAATGGAGCGGGAGATTGACAGGCGGATCGGTGTATCTTCTGCAGTGATGCGGTCGATATACCGATCTGTTGTGGTGAAGAAAGAGCTGAGCCGCAAATACAAGGCGAAGCACTCTATTTACCAGTCGATCTACGTTCCTACCCTCACCTATGGTCATGAGCTTTGGGTCATGACCGAAAGGACAAGATCCCTGGTACAGGCAGCCGAAATGAGTTTCCTCCGCATTGTGGCTGGGCGCACCCTTAGAGATAGGGTGAGGAGCTCAGTCACTCGGGAGGAACTCAGAGTAGAGCCGCTACTCCTCCACATCGAGAGGAGTCAGCTGAGGTGGCTCGGGCATCTGTTTCGGATGCCTCCTGGACGCCTCCCTGGGGAGGTGTTCGGGCATGTCCAACCGGGAGGAGGCCCCGGGAAAGACCTAGGACACGCTGGAGGGACTATGTCTCTCGGCTGGCCTGGGAACGCCTCGGTATTCCCCCGGAAGAGCTGGAGAAAGTGTCTGGGGAGAGGGAAGTCTGGGTGTCCCTGCTTAGACTGCTGCCCCCGTGACCCGGCCCCGGATAAGCGGTAGAAAGATGGATGGATGGATTATCCCAGGTGTTAAAAAGAAGTTCTTATTTAAAGAGTATAAGCATTATAAAAATTAGTGTGAAATGGGGGTTTTCACACTCTGTAACTGGGGCATCCCTTTAATGGGTGTTCCAACCACCCTTGATCCAGTGGCTCCACTTGATGTCAATTGAAAGATGTCAATGCATGGATTACTCACTATCTGACAATTTAGCCACTTTAAGTTCGAGGTGATCCACAGTCTGGGGTCACAGATTGCCTATCCTGCCAAGACATAGGGAGAAGCCCCTATTGGGGGTTAGGAGTCAGCTCCCTGACCTGAGAGGGGTCATGGGATTATGTACCTTTGGGTCATGGTTAAACACCACCTGTGGATTAATAGTTTTTATAAAGTCTGGTGAAAACCACAGTGGAAAAAAACGAAACACAAGCCTGAAGCTCTGCTGAAATTGTGCCAGTCTTCCGCCACACACATATAATTCAACTCAATTTCATATTTTTGTAAAGTGATTTTAACAATTAACATTCCCTTAAGATAGCTTTACTTAATTACAAGGTTTAAAATGTATATTTATCACTAATGAATAAGCCAGAGGCAACGGTTGCAGGAAAACTATGAGATAATATGAGGAGGGAACCTTGAGAGAACTAAGGTATTAATTACAAAGGTTTTTTATTTACTATTTACAAAACTGGCCATAGGCTGGGTGGGTGAACATTTTATGGATCCAGGCTGGATCCAAATTAACCACAGATCCAGGTGAACTGCACTATAGATAAGCACTGATTGTAGACTGACAACTGGTTATTGGAATAATCCCAGATTCCAGATCCACAAGTATACTCTTATGTACACTATTTAAGCATCTATCCAGATCCACTGTTGTTGTTTTTTTCCACTATTCTTGTTAGGGGTCGCAACAATGGATCAGTGATCCACATAACTGATTCAGCGCAGGCTTTACACTGAATGAGCACACTGAAACAACTCTCCCATTTTATATTCGCTTATGAATCTAGATTCACTACATATCACCAATCTACACTGGGGTTAAGCCCTAAGTTTAGTATTGCTCGAGGATGAGTAAAAACCCAACTTCACCACAATCCAGATGAAGATTCTTAAATGACCATTTACTTTAGTCCCCAATTCAAATCAATCTAACCACAGTTATTTTGGTCCAGACAGCTCAGGTTACGGAATGATGTAAGCATTATTACAAAAATAGATATTACAGATATTACAAAAATAGTTTATATTCAGGAAGGTCAGGAAGCAGGTGTTTACCTTAGCTCGAAGGACAGTGCAATGAAGGGAACTTGTGGATGATTCATAGAGCAGGTCAAACTCCAGAGTACCTAAAGAAGCTGTAACACAAATAAAGAGAATTCAGTCAGGAACAGATTTAATACCCATACTCAGAATTCATTCTCTGCATTTAACCCATCCAAAGTGCACACACACAGCAGTGAACACACACACACGAACACACACCCGGTGGGCAGCCATTTATGCTGCGGCACCCGGGGAGCAGTTGGGGGGGTTCGGTGCCTTGCTCAAGAGCACCTCAGTCGTGGCCGGCCCAAGACTCGAACCCACAACCTTAGGGTTAGGAGTCAGACTCTCTAACCATTAGGCCATGACTGCCCCCAAGCATCCCTCCAAGCATCCCTCCAAGCATCCCTTTTCAGAAAAAAAATATGATTGTGCAAGGTTTTTTATGCTGTATATCAGACTCACTGTTATCATCACTGTCACAGCTGTCAATCTCCACAGATGTTTCCATGCTATTCATCATGGACAGTGTTCCTCCACTTGCTGCTGTCCCTGGAGACAGTGGGGACAGAAGTCCCCCTCCTCCTGATGCTCCTCCTCCAGCCAACTGTGTAGTAGACTGAAACCCTGCCTGGTTCGGTGACAGCGAATCACAGACAGAGGATGTAGGGGACAGACGGGGAAAGTAGGCAGAGATTTGCCTGATGGGCCTAATGGGGCCAGGGCAGACATTAATCGCCATGTGCTCCTGGATTGAGATGGTCATCCGCTTTCCCTTCTGCACAGTCATCTAGCTATCAAAAACAAAACAGCATTAGATTTTAGTGTTTAATAATTTAATTGTGACAAATAAAACTGGCCAACAACATGCAATTAAAGGTTATATTGACCATTAACTTTTTCTTATGTGAATAGATTATCTTTCCTAATTGGATTTTTTTTTTTTTTTGTAAAAAAAAAAAAAGCTGGGTTTCTGTAAAGCAAATTAAGGTTTTCTAAATGAGGAAAAAAAACAGAGCAAAACAATAAGAGACGGATTTTGAATCCTACACAGCCTGAAGGTTTACAGTAGCTAATCTGTTTGCATCTTATTTCAAAACACATCAGTTTAATGTGTAAGCACTTTGAACTGTCATACAGCAGCTTTACGGAAATTCAGATAAATATTTTGATCCCTAATGAGCAACCCGGAGGTTTGCTGAGACAACACAATAAAGAAATCATGTGAACCTCTACTCTTTTGTGTCACACTGGATATTAGGATTATAAATCATATATAGAAAAGTAAAGAAAAATACAGTTAAGCGTCTTGAAAGGATTGTTAGCATGTGCATATTGTCAATAAACATTGTGAGATATGAGACCATATAAATCTAACTGCATTTCACATCTTAATGTATTTTGTTGGTCCAGATCCAACCGTTTTATGCCAGAGAAAATTGCATGCAAAGCACAGGAACAGGTGGCATCAAGTACTTAAAGATGAAAAAGGAAAAGCACTGCAAAGACATAAAATGCTATTAACAGATAGTCCCACTTAATGTGCACAATATTCTAAACAACTGTTATTTGTCATCAGAACTGGGTAAAATCATATTGGCTTCATATATACATATAATCAGTTCACATTTTTATTATTAACAGTGCAAAAGCTGTGCATTGTTTGAGCATATTTGCATTTTCTGGTATTCTATGTAATGTAATGTATCATTTCAACCCCACAACATATTAATAACTTTCTTTTAAAGGTCTCATTTACAGATATTTCTCATTTTATCCATCCAATCTTGCTAACACCAAACTGTGTTACTGTGGGTTTTTTTTTTTTTTTTGAAAACTACCTACACTGATGACTTGTCAAAACCCTCATCTCTGAAATTACTTCACTGCGGAAACATGTGGTGAGTGAAGGCAGGGAACTCAGGGGGAACTTATTTTGGGAAATTCAAGAATCATTTCCGAAGTTTTGACTGGGGATTGTAAGCACAGGAAGACAAGAATAACTTAAGGCAATCCATATGATATATTTTCAATATTTATTCAATGAAAACTACTAAATTTGTTAAAAAATATTACAGATGATAAAATTAAAAATAATTACAAAATATAATATAAGGTATGCTTGATGATGAGGAAAGCAAAGGTGGATTAAATAATTTGCTGATAAGATAAATGATAGCTGAGATGTTGAGAAAAAGAAAGATTTTCTTGTATGTTGCTGCAGACATAAAGATCATTGTAAAAACATATTTCAACCTGACCTGGTCTGCTGTGCTAACAGATGGTACCAAGGAGCTTGACTGAAATTAAAATGATTCTGAGCATGCAGTGTCCCATAATTAAGAGACATGCCAGAGGAATGAGAACTCCAGTACCAGAAAGCTTCAGGAGAGTGACATGACTGAAAATAAGCACTAAATCATGAAGGTGACTTTGGCATGATAATTCCATGTATTATGTACAGTTTGCTTATAGAATGAAAACCCAGTGTGCTCCGGAGATATTTGCCTCAATTGCCCTTTGGTGTTGTTTTTACATTCTTAACAGTCATGCGGTCATTCATTTCCACTATAGCATATTTACTCAATTTAACTACAGAAGCATGACGTAATTACTGATCAACATTCACTGACCAACAATGTTTCCAACCAATCATTGCTAACCATCTTTCCCAACAACCAATCACTGATCACTTTAGTTTCCCAACAAACAGACAGTTGTTGCTAAGAAAAACTGTCTGTTTGTTGGGAAACTAACAACTTATCACTGCTCACCATAGTGTTCTTAAAAACCAACCACTGAGCATTGCTTTGCAACAACCATCACCATCAATTCCTTAACAATTAATCAATGATCATCATTGTTTCCTAACAACCAATTACAGATCAGCATCATTTTCCTAATAACCAATCACAGATCAGTGTAATTTTCCTAACAACCAATCACAGATCACCATAATTTTTCTTGTCACTAATCACTGATTAACATTGTTTCCCAGCAATCGCTCACTAATGAGTATTGTTTTCTTAACAAGTAATCATCTACAATGACAAAAGGGCCACAGTTATTCACCGTGTAATGAATCATGTCTGAGTGTTGCCTGTTGTGACTCCAAAGTATCATTAAGAATCCAGATGTTCAGGAGGGAACGCTGATGTGTCACCATAAAACACTTCATGGTATTTGATTAACCTCAGAGAATATTGAGCTCATTTCAGAAGTCATACTGTAACTTTTCAAGTTCCACTGGTTTTTTATGGAATTGAGGTACTACCTCATGCATGTAGCGGTAAAACAGATTTAACTCTTCAGCAGTAAAGGAAATCAGTAACAGTGGGATAGCAAATGCTATCAAGCTGCAAAATAGCCAGAACATGGTCACAGACTAGGAGGAGAAATTCAGACTTGATGCTTGAGATTACAGAGTATCATTCAAGATAGATAGATAGATAGATAGATAGATAGATAGATAGATAGATAGATAGATAGATAGATAGATAGATAGATAGATAGATAGATAGATAGATAGATAGATAGATAGATAGATAGATAGATAGATACATACATACATACATACATACATACATACATACATACATACATACATACCAGAAGTGAAAATGTGCAAAGGAACAAGTGCAGATAAACATGCCGATATATGAACAATAATAAATAAAGTTATGGGTGATATGTGCATCGGATAAGCGGTAGAAAATGAGTGAGTGAGTGAGTGAGTGAGTGAGTGAGTGAGTGAGTGAGTGAGTGAGTTAGTGAGTGAGTGAGTGATATGTGCATAATATAGTATTTACAAAATAGAAATATGTGCCCGTTGTCCAGTATGTCTAAAAAAATTATATTATATTGTGCAAATGTGTTCATTATTTGCATTATATGTACAAAAGTAACCAAGAAATATAGTGTATGTACACATAATGTACATAAATGGATGTAAACTAGAGTAATTATAATTGGTATAAAAGAGGCATATTCTTTTTTCCCCCTCAAAAAAATGGCAGTCAATATACTGGTTGATATATGACACCATTTAGAAGATATGCTGAGGCATTTTACCACAATAGCAACCACACAGCACAAGGTTTATCACAAATATTCATGTTCTTATTAACAGAAACAATTAGTTAATTGTTTTCATTTTAATTTTGTGATATAAAGTGCACGAGAGTGGGATTAAAACAGTCTTGGGCACACTGTTACATCACAAGTTATGTGCGACTGTGGAATAATTATAGTATTGTTCGTAATATTCTGAGAGATACACACTAAACTACACACTAGTGAATGAGGGGTGAGATCTAAGAGATGTGAGCGATTGTAGGAAGATGAATAGATCTGAGGAGAAAGTGACAGAACAGGAATGATGAGTGTAATTAGAAGTGACTGAGACAGACAATGACAGAGAGAGAGAGAGAGAGAGAGAGAGAGAGAGAGAGAGAGAGAGAGAGAGAGAGAGAGAGAGAGATAGAGAGAGATGGATCACGTCATTGTTTTTTCCTCAAGACACAATCTGTCAGCGTGTTTGTAGAGTACAACTCGTAAGATACGCTAGGTTTTGAAAAAAAACTAGGAGAAAATTCAAGGTCAAAGCACTGAGAGTGTAATTATTCAATATATGAGTTCATTTTATGACTACCGTGTAGATGTGCATGTACATGTTGGTTTAACTTACACCACTGACACCCGACACATTATTGCTCATCAGTTCATCGGTATCACTATAATGATTTCCTCAGATTGTGGGAGCATCACCAAGTTTATCAAGGACTTTAAAAATTTAGCTCCACCCTAATTGATGTGTTGTTATTGTATTAGTCAACAAAAACTGGCTCATTTGTTTTTAACTTATTTGTTACTTACGACTACTTTTTGTTATTTCCTAACAGTAACCATATAGCAAGAATAATAGAATAATAGCAAGCCCGCTATTATTATGTAAGCACATATAATGTGTAATCAATGCTAGCATCTGGATTTGCCTGCAAGCTAATCAAAATTTACAGTGCTGAAATGCTGCATAGTAACAGCTTGTTCACATGGACTTGTATGGTGGATGCTCTTTGGCCAAAGAGTAAACTGATTCAAATTGTGTTGTTATTTAGCAAAGCCAAATTTGTGTAATTCTTGAACTTTTCTTCAAGGAGTTCAGAGGAACTCACACCAACCTGTTACCCAGTAATTTAACATACCCAGCATTCTATTGCTTTATTGTGACATTATTATTTTCATCCTTTTATTTATTTTTTTGCACTAAGGATATAGTCATGGATCACTAATCCCAGGGGATTGTTTCACATGATGCTCTGAACTGGCTTCAGTGCATGAAATCCTATTATTGACTGAGTATGAAGTCTTTTATAAATTTAGATTAAGTGATTAAGTTTAGAACCTCTCCTGCAGGTAGGCTAATAATATCCTTCATTTTAGATTTCTGCTTTCTTGCGGACTGATCAGGTATGTTTCCTCTTATTCTGCTCTTGGACTGGATCGAACTTGGATCGCTCACACACAGATTCATTACTCGTTATAGTCATTACTTAGTCACCACATGGTCTTATTTATAGATCATTACGACAACTTGGATTAAGAGAAGCACTGAAGAGTGTGTTGGAGGAATATACAGCCTTTGTGATGAGGTCTGATTATATACAGTACATGGGTCAAATGTGTGTTTTTCTAGTATAAAGTGTGAAAAGGGGATTAATCTAGGCTCAACGGAGGGATAAACAGGATGAAAAAAGAACAAACTCCAGATGGAGGTGAAGCAGCAGTGGGCACACCACTACACTAAGGTGGAAAGAAAAGTGAATAAATGATGAAATAAAAACGAGGAACTGCTATTATAAAAAATGAGCTATATACATATTTGAAGGGTAATACTGTTTTGTTTACAGAAAACATGATTATATGCAGTATTATGCCTTGAAACTGCACACGTGAGCTCAAATAAACACCTATGATATCATGTAAACAATTAGTGATTCATGTGTGAAAATTTGTTCTGAAAAAAAAGCTCCTACATGGGAAAGCGTGTGTCAAAAATCATACATGTAAATAAATGAATCATGTGTCAAAATCATACATGAATATAAATTAATCAAGTGCCAAAATTATACATGAACATAAATTAATCATGTTAAAATCATACATGAATATAAATGAATTGTGTGTCAAAATCACAAATGAATATAAATGAATCCAGTGCCAAAATCATACGTGAAAATAAATGAATCATGTGCCAAATCATACATGAAAATAAATGAATCCAGTGCATAAATCATACATGAACATAAATGAATTATGACAAAATCATACATGAATATAAATAAATCATATGTCAAAATTATAAATAAACATAAATGAATCATGTGCCAAAATCATACATATATGAAGGTGGGAAATTCACATGTATATGAGTAAGAATGAAGTTCATGTGACTTTTCTTTAAGGCTGTAAGGAGCAGCTGTAATTTATGAAATCCTTATTTCACACTTTTATGGCATAGAATACATGAAAGCATGATAAAAACCTGGTAGCACCTCGTTCTTACCTCTTTAAAGTCTAAAACTTCTGTAATCCGACAGACTTCAATGCACAGGTGGCAGAGAAAAGAGAGGAAAGAGAAAAAAGAGAAGATGCACTAATTCATCCAGTTTCAGCACGAGCAACAGTAGTTCAGCTCAACATGAACGAATGAAATTAAAAGTGCATTGAAAGAAACGATAGAGGGAAACAAAACACAGATGAGAGCGAGAACAAGAGAGAGAGAGAGAAATTCCTAAAGAGTATGTCTGGTGTTGTGTTGTGTTGTATGTGTGAGACTATCTCATCCTCCTCTTTCTTTTTTTTCCCCTCCCTCCTCCCTCTGGTCTTCTCTCATTCCTCCCCTCTCTCTCATTCACTTCACTGCAGTATGGTGAAGTGCTGAGCCTCAGAGCTGGGTGCATCTCTCTCTCTTTCTCTCTCTCTCTCTCTCTCTCTCTCTCTCTCTCTCTCTCTCTCTCTCTCTCTCTTTCTGTCTATTGTCACTAATTGTAGTTACAATAATGGCACCTCAGTCTAAGTGACAGACTCTGTGCTATTTCTTGCCATCTGGTAACAGCTTTGGTGTTTTTTTTGGGATACCGTCCTACATCCTATTTTTTTATCACACACACACACACACACACACACACACACACACACACACACACACACACACACACACACACACACACACGCACACACATTTAGGGTGTTGAGCATTAACGCCCACTCACTTCTTTTTTTTCCTGCCAAGGGGCCATTCTAGTGCACTATGTCTGAAACGATATGAAGAATTCACGGCATAATAAACACCCTGCTGAATAATCCGATTATTATTTTTTTATATTTTCAATAACAAATCGTTTAATGCCCAATAAACGCTTTTGAGGGAACAGTTATATACTTTTTTGCTAAAGCTATGAATATGCATAAAAATGCCCATTAGACCATTCCTGTCATTCCCAATCGCTAGCTAAACTAATAAAGTCTCGTTACTATACTTACTATAGGAATGACAGGAACGGTCTAATCGGCATATTTATGCATATCCATAGCTTTAGTGTTTTGTGTTTCCTGAAATAATTTGCACATCAAAAGAATTTTGTGACCACAATAAGGCCAAAATGGAGCAATCAGTGATTTTGCAGTTTGTTAGATCTAAATTAATTAGCTCAGATAAAATCCAACTTTTAAAGTAAACAAAGCAAATAAGAAATGGTGAAGCTAAAAGCATTTTTAAGGAAAGGTCTACGCAATGTAATCCATGATTAATGAATAGTGAGAAGATCAGTAACAATATGTGCTGTGATGTAAATAATTAAAAGTGTTTTTTATTTTTTATTTTTATTTTTTTTTAATCATTGTCAGCTTCCTTCGTGAGAGGATGAGTAAAGTCTTACACCTCCTCAACATCACATGACGTTGCTTTTATTGACAAGTGAGACAGAATGTTTCCTCGTGCTAAGGTCAGTATTTAAGCAGTCACGATAAAGTTTTGGTAAAATCTGATATTTGTGTGTGTGCTGTGTCTGTATTTTCGCATTTACAAAACTCATAGTGGATTTGATTTCCATTCCCAAAGCATCATGGTTTCCTTAACACCACAATTGTACTGTGAATAATCCCCATTTACATATAATCCCAATATACCATTCTACTAATATAATCATTAAAACTCTTGGTGTTAAACACGGCTTGTCCTGTTGCTAAGAAACCGTTACAGGTTAACTCCTCTGTCTCAAAATCTCAAAATGATTATTTTCTTTAAGCATTTGAGTAATTTGTAAATTTGCAAAACAATAAAAAGGCAAGCAATATTGTTTTATTTATTTATTCATTTATTAATTTTCTGAATGAAAAAATGTGGGTGCAATTTTTTTTCTTTAATTTCCATGAAACTTTGCATTCACAAGCAGAAACATAGTCGGACCTGTGACGACGTCCAAACATCATCGACTATCTCGGTCAAGACAAAGAAGAAAACCTGAAACGATACAAAACTAGTTTCTAAAATAAAAACTAAAAATGCAATCACGGAACAAATGGCTTGTATAGACTGCAACAAAAGACAATCATACTGTATACTTGGAAGTGTGTGTATGGAGTGAGACTCCTGTTATACTGTGAGTGGGATTTGAATTGATCAAGGCGTTTGTTCGGTAATCATTGACTAATCCATGTCTGTAGGCTGCATTGGACATCATATGACAGGCTCAATTTAAAGGATTTCACAATCAGAGTGTTTGTGGATGTTAGTACGAGTATTAAGATGATATTAGATGATCATCGGAAAGGATCTTAGTACTGCTTTACCCTTTGTATATCTTGTACTGAGATTCTGTGTAACACATGAGATATTTCATTTATAATGCTTTACATTCTAATGTGAAACCATGGGCAATGAAACATACCAGTTGCATTGAACTGCAAGTTCAGTTGAATTTAAATTTTTTGAACGCACCTTTTTACCCAGTTTTCCATAAAATTAGTCCATATAATCATGACATAATTACTCACATTTTCTCCTGTTATGAAAATGTTCACCCTGTATAAAAAAAAGGAGAAAAAGAAACTCATTTCACATTTGATGGTTATCATGTTTTAACGGTAAAACCTTCCTCCCCATACAGCTTTTTAAGCACCTACAGAAAGTTTCTAAACAACCTATAAAGCTGCTTAGAGAACTAGAGAACGTACAACTGGGAAATAAAAAATGATCTGCAAAAATGATTGTTTTTCTGTAAATACTGACTGGCAATTCAGTACTAATATAAATCCTTACCAGCCTAATGCTCTCAAGTAAGGTTTTCCAATAAATTTTAATAGGAACTCAATAATAAACATTCCGTACTAAAGGCCCCATCAGCCCAGTTGCTAGGCAACAGGGAGGGATGTGGTAAACCCATCCAGATCATGACTGCAGTGTTTTGAGTGTTTGTGCAACTGCAATGCGAAGCGACATTAACGGCATCTCATAATGAAAAAACAGCATCAGCAAGAAATGTTTTTTTAACGCAACAGGTCAAAGGTTGTCAGGAAGGCACCCACAAGTTCTCAGTAGATAGATAGACAATTATAGATAGAACATTCAAGTATTAGAACAGGACCCAGTGCTGCCCAAGGTTTTCTCTGAACACTCTGCAAAGTGATTTAGTCTGGAATCTGATATTTTGATTATCGTGACCTTGCTTTCCAGATGTTTGTTCATAATCAGCTGGAAATCCATTCCTCTGTCTCGAATCTTAGGGATTTATTAAAAACGGTCTGATGGATGACTTCGTCTAAAAACATATCATGCATTGTGTCATTGTAGAAAAAGGAGTATCTTTTTTTGGTGTAAGAGCAACATACAATTTATACAACTGAGCAATTAAGGGTTAAGGGCCTTGCTCAGGGGCCCAACAGTGGCAAATTGGCATACCTGGGATTTGAATATACAACCTTCAGTCCAATGCCTTATACACTAAACTACCACATTGCCACTGGCTCACTAGGTTACAAGACTCAGGATACTATCAGCCTAAAACTCTGTTGGGATGAATTATAGTACAATTTTTTTAAAAAAAAAAACAAACAAAGGAGTATTGTATACGTACCTTTTACCCTGAGAGATGGGGGAACTAATCGAGCAGTGCTGGTAGATCTGAGGGAGAAAGGTGCATTTTAAGGAGTGATAAGAGCTTTGGGGTAGGAGGGAGCTGGTCCATTTTTGGCTTTTTAGGCAAGCATCAGTGTTTTGAATCTGATGTGTGCAGCTACTGGAACCAAGTGGATGAAGCGCAGCAGTGTGGTGGTGTGTGCAAACTTTGGCAGGTTGAAAACATATCGCTCAGCTGCATTTTGGATCATTTTCAGAGAATAAAATGTGTTCGGAGGTAGACCTGCCAGCAGAGAGCTGCAGAAATCCAGTCTCTAAATGACAAGAGAAAAGACTATTATTTCTAATTTCTGTGTATTTTTTTTTATAGTTAACTTTATGTTTTTGTCACCCAATTTAAACCTCTCAAGGCACAATCTGTTTTGGGGTTTTGTTTTTGATTTCATGTCTTGGAGGTGGTTATGCAGCTATAGAAATATAAACATATATAACCATGTGACATTCCAGGCAGAGCTTCTGGTATAGAAAGTAAATCAACACCATTTCACCAATCAGAATTCAGAAATCTACAGCGAGTCCCTCGCTGTGCTATGCCAGTGCCTTATTTTTCTTTACAGGATCTTTGAGAAGGCAATTCTGAAGTACAAATCTCTTGACATTTACAAATGCCCACAAGCAAAACTGGTTTCTACAGAATCTGCCCTTTTTCTATTGCTGTTGACCCAAGTTTCTTTTGAAATGGGTTTTGAAACTTTAGCAATTAGCAGCATTGAGTCAGTTCACCACTCTGGTAATAAAGGAGGTAATAATGAAGGCAGGGTGCTGGTGTTTTATTTTCTGGTCAGATCATTCCAGTGTACTTAATGACTGAAAGTTCAACAAACTACTGGATGTTTCTTAGTTTAAGTTGCAGTGTTTTTCCAGTGTAATGTTGCTTTATGATCAGATCACTAGTAAATGCTAGTAGACAGAAGAAAAATATCCTTACTTTTTTATAGTTTTCATTAGGTTTTATAAGCCAGGATACTACAGATTACTTTTTATTTTTTTGGAAAAAACTCTGTAGAAACATCAATTAAGCATGTGTAATATAAATGTAAATTAAATGAGTCATTATGAAAATAATCATAAAAAAAATAAATAAATTGTTTAAAAACTCAAGTGAGAATTAAGTAACTGTATGTAAAAATCACATATGAAAATTAATGAATTGTGTGTAAATAAAAATTAATCATATATGAGAATAAATGAACCATGTGAAAAATTAAAACATTTGTTACTACATGCGATGAATATTTTAAACATATCATGCAAAGTAGCCAAAAAAATCACATTGTCTCTATGGAGCATTGATGCATCAAGAAGTTATATTTGATCAGCTGTTAACAAACCAAATCCAGAGATTAGTATTATTGTATATCATGTGACCTTGTGATGAAGGAGAGGTAAAACAGGGCAGTTCAGTTCTTATGCTTGATGTAGCTGTGAAATTGTAAAGGTTTGTCTGGTGGGATGTGTGGGATATACAGTATGCGTCTCTCAGCTCATCGACACTGACGTGTGTCTGCTGTGTGGCTGATCGACTAGCAGGAAGAAAGGAGCCTCAGCGGAAATCTTTTGGCTAGCTAAATTATACATTTATCGTCTTCACGGTGTGAGTGCCGTAACAGATAAACAAACACACCAGCAGGACTTGCAACAAATGATTTACTGTTTATTCAGGTTGAACGGCTGTCTGTCTGATGCAGTCTTAACAACCTTTAGCTGAAAATGCTCAAGACAGTGGAGATGATAGTGGACTTCAGTAGAAACCCCCTGCTCTACCCCCACTTACCATCATGGACAGCATTGTGACAGCAGTGAAGTCATTCAGATTCCTGGGAACCACAATCTCCAAGGACCTGAATTGGGACATTCACATAGACTCCATTTGGAAAAAGGCCCAGCAGAGGTTGTACTTCTTCACCAGCTGAGGAAGTTCAACCTGCCACAGGATCTGCTGAAACAGTTCTACACTGCCATCATCAAATCCATCCTCTGCATTTCAATTAATGTTAGGTTCAAGTCAGCTAACAAATCTGACCTCAGAAGACTACAGAGGGTCGTCCGGGTAGCCGAGCGAACCATTAGCACAACTCTCACCCCTCTCCAAGACCTGTACTTCTCCAGAGTGAGCAAAAGGGCAAATACAATCACTCTGGACCCCTCACATCCAGCACACTCACTCTTTGAACTGTTGCCATATGGTCGACGCTACAGAGCCCTGAGCACAAGGAACGACCAGACATAGGAACAGTTTCTTCCCTCAAGCAATCCATCTGATAAACTCTTAACATACACGGAACACAAAACACTATGCTTACACATTATTTACTTAAAACACATACTATTTATATTTCAATTGCACATTTCACACTTGTACATTTGTACATACAAATTGTATATATTGTATATGTCATTCTGTTACATTGTGGAGCTTCTGTCGCTAAAACAAATTCCTCGCATGTGAAAACATACCTGGCAATAAAGCTCTTCTGATTCTGATTCTGATTAATAACAAGGTCAAACTTCCCAACCTCTTGTCTTAAACACATACACAAAATGCCATAAAAAAGATTCAAAATACTAATATTTAATTAATAAATCAATTACAATCGAAATAAATCAACATTGCACACCTACAATAGCAATATGAACACAGTGACATCTGGTGGACGTGTGTGTGACGTACGCTGAAATCTCTTCCGCATTTGCAGTTCCTTATTCGCGTCACCTACTTCACTATTTCCATATCCGGGGAGTGAGAGAGAAAGAAATAGAGAAAGAGAGAGAGAGAAAGAAATAGATAGAGATTGGAGAGAGAGAGAGAGAGAGAGAGAGAGAGAGCTGTGTTTATAAATACAGAAGTTAGAAAAGTGTTAACATGGAGAGGTGAGTCTTCTTTCTGTTCAAATACAGACTCCTCCTACTTGTGTGGGTTTATTGCTCATTGTATTTATTGTCTTTTTTATTATTTTAGCTGCAACTTGGGTGATTTATTATAATGGCTGAAGGTTTTGATTTTGATTTAAGTAGAAATGCCACCAGCAGGGATGTGTATAATATTCTAATGTTTGGATTTGTCACATTCAGTCCTGCAACAGTTGCTCACTACAAGGCAGGCATGGTGCTGAGTGGTGTGGGTGATGCTCTGGGATACCGGTGGGAGTTTGAATATAATGGACTACGTATCCAGCAGGTATAACACACTTAAAATAATATCTACATTCAATAACCACTCACCAGATCTGCTAAAGCAAACCTTACCGTTTACATTTTAAATATATATTACTTGTATACTATTCTAATATTAGTTAAAGAAAGGTGTTGTATTTTTATCTGTTTCTAGTTACACTGAATTTGTTGAATGTCCATGAACCGACGTGGTTTCTTTAATTACGCTCTGGCAGCAATTCCCTCAGCAGTCTCTCTCATTTCTCTTCCTCTGTAATTTAATAAGAAAAAAAGTTAGCATCTTTATTGTTCAACCAAGAGCAAAAGTGGAGTTTGAATCAAACAATTAATGGAAAAATGTTGATTTGCAACAAAATAGTTCAAATAAATAAAGCTTCTTTCTCAATCTCCACTGGAGCAACTCATGATGGCTTTTCCAGTTTTGACAGCTATGTCTAAAATGTTCTCAAAGTCAATGAAAATGTATATTATTATTACAGCAGCCATTCAAAATTTCTATACACATTTCTTAACTAATGACAAACCTTTAGCAGTGTCCATTACATGTGAACTAATTTATCTAATGTTTAAAGACTTTGTTAGATTTCAAAACACCAAACTGTTGCTTCCATGTTAGAAGCATACAATTGGATAGAATGTCTCTGTGTGTCATAACATTACAGTTTCATGAAGACTTACTTAGTCATGAATGGAGTTTGGAGTGGCTTGAGTGTCCTGTTTCTGACTCAACCCCAGTCAAGGACCTCCTTACCTCAACCTCAGGGCCTGACTTCACTAATGGTTTTTTATATTAATGGACAAATCCCTCTTTTAATTTTTGTAGGCAGTTCAGAATCTTGGAGGAGTGAAGAACATCTCCGTTAGCCTTCCTGATTTCCCAGTCAGTGATGACACGGTGCTTCACTTGGCCACTGCTGAAGCTTTAATCACAGGTTTCTCCTCCCCTTACTACTGAATCAACCTTTGCCACAGCATGCTTGAATCCACAGTGCCAAAAGCATATGTAATTTTTTGTTGTTGTCTCATAGGTAAAGAAGGTGAGGAGCTGTTGCACGAGGTGGCTTTCCATTACAAAAAGGGTATGAGGGATATGTCAGGGAGGGCTCCAGGATCAGCGACCATCCGTGGTAAAAAAAATAAATAAATAAATAAAAAACCGTTGCTCACAACACGTTAAGGCCAAATCAATGTTTTGTTCATACTTCTGGAGTTCCATCATAGGTGTGGATCAGTTAAATCCAGGAACTAAAGGAGGCTATAGAATAGCTTATGACAAAACAAGTGGAGGATGCGGTGCTGCCATGAGGGCTATGTGCATCGGCTTGAGGTAAATAACTATATACTGTGTGCCAAAACATTTGAAATCTTTAATTTTAATGACCTTACTTCCTGTGCACCAGATACCCTCAACCTGAGCAGCTCTCCTCATTGGTTGCAGTTGCCGTGGAGACTGGAAGAATGACCCACACTCATCCAACGGGATTCCTCGGGGGAGTGGCTGCTGCACTATTTGCAGCCTACGCCATCCAGAGACGTCCAATTACAACCTGGGGGCTGGGCTTAGTGAAGGAGGCCTGTCCAATTGCAAAGGAGTTTGTGAGGTCCACAGGATACGCCGTTCCCGATACAGAGCGAGACTGGGGATACTTTACTGAAAAATGGGAATGGTACAATAAGACAACTGATATGCTCCTGAGTAAATTTGAATGAGTATTTCAGATACCAGATATCTGTATAAAAATATCAGTGATATTGCTTTCTTCTCTCAGCTATCTAGAGTCGAGGGGTTTGTCATCAGGAACCGGGCCAGTTGTCTTTCCTGAGCCGTACGGTCCCGCTGAACGTGAACAAGCATACAAGAGCTTCAGTTTTTCTGGCTGGGGGGGAAGCAGTGGACACGATGCACCGATGATAGCTCTGGATGCCCTTCTGGGGGCGGGGTCAGACTGGGAGGAGCTAATGAGCCGAGGAGGATTCCATGGAGGTCAGTTATTTCCCTCATGTTTAACTGACATGCCATTTTTTTTTGAACAAATAAACAAATTCACAATAATGCTGAGGTGGAGCTTTGTCACATATTTGTTTTTTTTTTTTGTTGTTTGCAGGAGACAGCGACAGCACAGCAGTCATAGCGTGTTGTTGTTGGGGTCTGATGTATGGGATGAAGGGAGTGCCTGAGTGTAACTACACCAACCTGGAGTACAGGGACAGGCTGGAGGACAGCGCTGAGAAACTTTACTCACTATCACACTGAATTCAGCACATTTTTATGTGGAAAATAATATCACATTTCAAAACATTAAGGAGTGATTTTTTTTTATTGTTTGTTTCAGCTTTCATGAACTCAATTCTATTCAATTTATTTATCACTTTTAAAAATCTCCCATTGTCTCAAAGCAGCTTTACAGCGGTATGGAAACAGAAGAGAGAAAAAGAAATAAGTATATAATAAGAAGACAAAGAAAAAAATAAGGATAAAAATAAATAAGTGAATATATACATTCATTCATTCATTTTCTACCGCTTATCCGAACTATTCTCGGGTCACGGGGTGTAATGACAATAAAGTTGAATCTAATCTAATCTCAGGCGTCATTGGGCATCAAGGTAGGATACACCCTGGACGGAGTGCCAACCCATCGCAGGGCACACACTCTAATTCACTCCGGAGATGCCAGTCAACCTACCATGCATGTCTTTGGACCAGGGGAGGAAACCGAAGTACCCGGAGGAAACCCCCGAGGCACGGAGAGAACATGCAAACTCCACACACACAAGGCGTAGGCGGGAATCAAACCCCCAACCCTGGAGGTGTGAGGCAAACATGCTAACCACTAAGCCACCGTGCCCCCCCGAATATATACAATTAAAGTTTAAAATTATTTTTATTTTTAAAAAGATTAACTTAAAATTTTAAATTATATATATATATATATATCCCTAATGAGCAAGCCTGAGGCGACGGCGGCAAGGAAAAACTCTGAGATGATATGAGGAAGAAACCTTGAGAGGAACCAGGCTCAGATGGGAACCCAACCGGTGAACGCTGGCAGATTTGAGAATGCATGTGAATATCCAGTACATTAGCATTTATTAGGAGTTAAACAGGTTAATCTAATGTAACATTGTTATGTAATGTCTATTAATCTCTAATTTTTAAAAAAGTATAATGAATAAACAGAATGTGGCTTACTAATTTATCTCAGGTTGGGGATTTGTTTCCTTTTTCTGCTTTGTGTAGAATGTAGAGTTTTGATGTTCTCCTTGTGCTTTGAGGTTTTCAGATTCAAATCTCAAAGCAGCTTTACAGAAGTATTGAAACAGAAATGAGAAGGGAAAAAAATTAAATATATAATAATAAGAAGAACAACAACAACAAATAAGGATAAAAATAAATGAATATATAGAATTAATGTTTTAAATTCATTTAAAAATATTCATTTAAAATTTAGAATACTATATATCTATCAGTATCCCTAAGCAAGGGAGAGATGATATGAGGAAGAAAGAGAGGAACCAGTCTCAGAGGTGAACCTCATTTGGGTGACACTCTACAGTAAATAATGTAAATATAAATAATGTCCTTTCTACAACAGTTAACAAACAAACAAACAAAAAAATAGGTACACCAGTTTCCTTCAAGCCAAAGAGGTAAGATGTAAATATGATTTAAATATGACCTTTTTACCTGTGTAGGTACAGAAAATGGATGGATGCAAGATAATCCATAAAGGATATTATATAAAAGTTTGAATACACACTTGAGTAATCTGACTGCTTACATTTAATCTGGGGGAGGAAAATAAATCATTCACTTCTTTGTAGTGATTTCAGAGTTTCTGTACATTCCCTTTTTTCCCCACTCACTTGGACCCAGTAGCCTAATGATCCTTAACTAATCCTAAAATAGCCGACAGCCTTCTCCTCTTCTTACAGCTGCTATTTGGGGAAAGATAGCAGTCTCTGGGGAAAAAAACGACACAAAACTTCAAGAGCTAGTTTTATACTATTGGAAACACTTGACTTTTAAAAGTTCGGTAAAGCTCAAATAATAGAATAAAAACGCTGAAAAGAATCGCGCGAATCGAAAGTACAAGAAGGCCGCAGAGGGAAAAGTTAGGATCCGCGTCATCGCCTGCGCGACTGAACCGACCTGCGAGCCACCGGGAGAGGAATATTAGCATGGCCCGGTATGTTAGCGAGTGAGCAAAAACACAACAAACCAATAATAGTAACAAATGAAACCAACAAGTATGGTAAACACAGAAAAGGATTTAAAAAGTATGTTTACGATTCATTTCTTACAGAAGTTGACTTAAACTTCAAACAAATCTGCTTATGAATATCACCCCAAAACTACACTATAAACTACATAAATCATATTTACAATTATACTTTAGTAATACTTATACTAATACTTATACTAATAACGTGTAGAAATATTATTTGAGACTTAAAATAAGACTTTTCACCCCAGTTGCTACCCCAAACTCTGACTCTTATTATTATTATTATTATTATTATTATTATTATTATTATTATTATTATTATTATTATTATTTTGTGTTGTCTTTGATTAAAGCAAATGTTAACAAAGTGACAGAGGACATTGTTCATGGAATTTATGTCTAATAATTAAGTTTCTCTTGTCTAATATCATATATGTGTGTATTTCTCTCTGTCCAGTCCCGCAGATCTGGAGCACTATAAGGCCGCTATGGTGCTGAGCGGAGTTGGGGATGCTCTGGGTTACAGGAATCAGTTGTGGGAATACAACGAGTCTGGTCCAGCCATCCATCAGGTCTGTCGTCTAAATGCATTATTAATAATTCTACATGTACAATGATGTCTTCATTGTTTGTTACATCTTATTAATGCACAAACTTTAAGGACTTTCTATGTAAAAACATATTATATATTTTTTCTTTTAAAACTGATTGTCCGTCAGGTTTTGATCTTAAACCCCTGTCTTTTATTGGTTGTATTATCAGTGTAGTGTATTTGATGCAATATTATAATAATTTTATAGTTTACCAAATTCAGTAGATTCAAATTAAGCATAACTTAAATAAAGAAATGCAAGCAAATGTTTGGATTTGTTGGTTTAATCATGAACATGTATTTCTGTCATGAGCCTAAAAGCACACTTTACACAAACAGTTAAAGAAGCTGCAGTCTGATAAAATGTTAATAATGTGTAAATCAGAAAAGGTGCACTAGGTATAATCCAAGAAAAGAAAATAGGTCTCTCGTGTATAAATAGGTGGAGTAACTACTGTAGGTTTACTTTATAAAGCACAGAGAAACGGTATTTCGATTCCTCTAAATCTCCAAATATGCTGGCATTGACAATAAAAACGTTTAGGTACTAAACCTAAAAACTCTGTGGGAGGAATTATAGTACCTAAAATACATACAAAGTTCATGCACAGTAATAATAACAGTTAAGCATGCTCTGTATATAGCATAAAGAGCAAAATCCCGACCCTAAAATATTTTTATCACACATAACCAGCTGTATCACCGTATTGTAGGAACTACAGGAGCTTGGAGGACTAAAAAACATCACAGTTCAACTTCCTGATTGGCCAGTCAGTGATGATACAGTCCTCCACCTGGCTACCGCTGAAGCTTTAGCCACAGGTTTGACTTTTATAATGGTTTGATGTGCTAGTTTATACTTTTGTAAAGCAAAATTCTCAAATTGAAGTCATTAGTGAGTCATTTTGATGGAGTGAAGGTGACTCTGTTAAAGGTGTATAAAGATAATTGTTACTATCTTTTAGGAAAGGAAGGAGAGGACCTGCTTCATGAGGTGGCATCTCGTTATGTGGAGGGTATGAAAGACATGGAGGGGAGGAAACCGGGACCATCGAGCATCCTAGGTAAGTGAGTAATGAATAAAGACCTTATTTTAGAGCGGCTGTAGGAGCACTGAAAAACGTTGCTGTGGGTTTCTCCATAGGTGTGTCTCAGTTACGTCCAGGTACCGAAGGGGGCTACAGAATAGCTTACAATCCAGAAGGAACAGGATGTGGCGCTGCCATGAGATCCATGTGCATCGGTTTGAGGTGAGGACAAGGCCATGTTGGTGTGTTAAGAGCATACATTAAGACAACCAAGAACATAATTTCCCAATGCAATGACATATTTTAATCAGAAAAACATTTAAGCTAACACGTTTCTTATCACCAGATACCCTCGACCGGAGCAACTCTCCTCTTTGGTCAGAGTCGCCATGGAGACTGGCAGAATGACCCACACTCATCCAACTGGATTCCTTGGTGCTGTTGCTTCTGCACTGTTCACAGCGTATGCCATTCAGCGCCGTCCTATTACAACGTGGGGTCTGGGTTTAGTCAAGGAGGCCTGTCCAATAGCAAAGGAGCTGGTAAGGTTGGCAGGATACGCTATTCCTGAGACAGAAAGAGACTGGGGTTACTTCACGGAGAAATGGGAATGGTGAGACTCTGTTGCGAATGTGATTATTGTCTAACAATATATACAGGATATCAAGTAGCTGTTCATGATACCTTTCAGATACCTTGCAGTTTTCAGCTTGCATAGTCAAAACTGGAACACTATGGGGGAAAATGGCTGATGAAATATGTAAATAGCTGTAAAATAAACAATATAAAATGTGGTATTGTGTGGTAGTCATTGTTCTGATTTGATGACACTCTTTTTTCTTTTCTTTTTTCCTTTCAGGTATCTTGAATTGAGGGGTTTGTCATTAGGAACTGGTCCAGTGGTGTTTCCTGCGCGATATGGACCGGCTGAACGTGACGAGGCATATAAGAGCTTCAGTCTTTCTGGATGGGCAGGGCGAAGTGGTCACGATGCACCTATGATAGCTCTGGATGCTCTACTGGGGGCGGGGTCAAACTGGGAGGAGTTAATGAGCCGTGCGGGTTTTCATGGAGGTCAGCAGTCACTTTTAAACCGTGTAGATTAAATGTAGATCAAAGTCACTTTTTACATTAACATGGGGCTCTTGGATGGATTCTTACTCCTGTTGGAGAACCCCTATAGTTTTTTTTAGTAGCTTACAAAAAAAAAGGTACTAGAAAAGAAACTAACACACTTATCCATTCAAAGAATCCTTATGGAACCCTTTTAGGATTTTTTTATATAAATTAAGGAACACTATAATATTGTGCAATAGTTGTGTAATGCCAAAGATGCATATTATTACCATGGAAATAATAATAAAAAAAATCCAGTCGAATAAATTTACACTGATTATTTAATTTGCGCTTAAACCAAACTACAAACAATTCGAGCGACTTGTCACCTGTTAATGTAAATGTTGCACAAGATAATTAATAAAATTGCTTAAATTAAGCTATTGCTTATATTGAAGTGTGCGCTTATCAACATAGCTAGCTGACTAAGTGTTTCTAGCTAAAATGTTAAATATGTTGCCAGTCAAGTGATGTTACGTTAGATAGCTACATTTCACCTTGAAAATGTAAGCATAAATTTCTAGCAATCACCTGAACAGAATAATGAAATTTCTTTTGATAGCCTATACACCTATAAACCTTGACTGCTTCGACTTTTTTTCTGATTAAGACTTCCTGGTTAAATGTCCTTGTAACAATAAAATATTATTATATTATAAAAGTCATTATTATTTGTTCTAATTATTTTCTTTTTTTGGTTGTGTGCAGGAGACAGCGACAGTACAGCGGTTATAGCGTGTTGTTGTTGGGGTCTAATGTACGGGATGGACGGAGTGCCTGAGTGTAATTTCACCAACCTAGAGTACAGGGACAGGCTGGAGAACAGCGCTGAGAAACTTTACTCACTATCACACTAAACATGTGTTATGCCATTGACTGATAAGACAAAATGGCAAATCGATAACTTAAAACGGAAACTGACTTAACCACATAGTTATCAGCACATATATCATGTGCTGATAACCATGTTATCAGCACATGAATGAATAGAAACATATGGGATATCCTATAGCTTGCTGGCTAGGAAATCCTAGCTAGCAAACTACACACATCATATTTATCAGTTTATGTTAAATTGTGTTAAATAGTTGTATGTAAATTATTTAAACTAGTTAAAAATCATAACCTGCTAATAAATTGTGTTTTTATTAACTTCTTAGGCTGTGTTGTGTTAGCTAAATTACATTGTGCACAAACCAATAAGGAAACTTGGTAACTAACAAATTGCATTCAAGGTTGCTTCACCTTTTTCCAGACCAGACAACCATTTTATATGTTTTATTCTTCTCTATATATGAAACTTAACAGCTTGATGATGTAGTAAAGTAGGTAAATTAAATAAGAACTGTTTTTTTCCTATATTCTATATATTTTATCAAATTTCTTGTTTTTTTTTTTTTAACATTAACAAAGAAGAACACACAAACATAAGTATGACTGCAGCTAAATTGGAACCTTTCCCTTATTTGAGTCGCACCTATACCCGTTATTACGGTTACTAGCTCACAATAACGGCGGCATGGGCTGTGTTCCAAACGGCGCCGTTCTACCTTCAATGTACACTACACTAAGGATGGACGGTAACGGACTTATAAGCTCTACGTAGTGCACTACGTTCAGTTTTTTTAGTTGTTTGGGTCGCGCTCATCGACGGTTAGGACAACATGTCGAGCATGATACGATGAGTTTAAATACACGAACTTGAGGTTTTCTGAGGTAAATAACATATCAGTTTAAGTCTGTTAGTGAAATTAATACATTTCCAGTGGTAAAAGTAGCCATTCTGGTGAAGTAAAATGGATAAAAACAGACATGTCACGAATTGAATATGTAACATTGAATGAGAAAGGAAAACCGTGAGAGGATACAAGTCCAGCTTGCCCATCAAACCAGCCAATCACTGAACTCCCAACCTCCAAGCCAACCAATGGTAATTTAGGAGGTGGTAGTGATTTTTTTTTTCTTCTTTTCATGACAAAAGTTTCTCATGTTGATACTCCGGAAGCTGCTCGTCCGACGCCATTTCCTGTCCAGAGGTCGCTCTGACGTCACCCACCATAACTATGACGTCACCCACCATAAATATGACGTCATCGTGGTTGGTGGCGGCCATGCTGGCACAGAGGCAGCTGCTGCAGCAACCAGGGTTGGAGCTGAAACACTGCTCATTACACAGAAAATCGAAACGATTGGTGGGTCATGACAACACACAGAGGTGTACATGAGAACATTCAGTTCCCGAAGTTTTCTAAATACATCATAATACCGTGAAACCATGACAGAGATGTTTATGAGAGGTTTATTTCAATCTTATTTTCTTCCAGGGGCGCTGTCATGCAACCCCTCACTAGGAGGGGTAGGAAAAGGGCAGCTGGTGAAGGAGGTGGACGCTCTGGATGGCCTGATGGGTCGAGCAGGCGACTACTCTGGCGTTCACTTCTCCATCCTCAATCGCAGTAAGGGACCCGCAGTGTGGGGCCCGAGGGCGCAGCTCGATCGAGGGCGCTACAGGGAGTTCATACAGGTAGCTCTTCATTTCTAGTGCTCTGCCTGTGTTTAGTGATCTGTTGGGATGCCACAGGGGTGTATCCTGGCCTTGTTATCTCATGTTTCTTTGTCACAGTATAATAGAACATGTCTAGTTTTACTGAGATTAAGTAATGTTTGGAAGTGATGCATTTTCTGTAAAAAGAAAATAATACATTCTGCTATACTTTCTCAGTCACAGTTGCTGAACATGCCTCGACTGACTGTGATCGAAGGATCTGTGGAGGATTTAATCGTGTCTGCTCCTGATCCAGAAATAACAGGCAAACACAGTGTGACCGGAGTTCGTATGGGTAAAGAACGCTTCTGCTGTTTTTATTTTATTGTAGTTCACATGTACAGCTGTTAACATTTGCATTCTGTATGTCTCACAGCTGGTGGCGTTGGGGATATACTGGCCAGTTCCATCGTCATTACCACCGGCACTTTCCTTTCTGGCTCCCTCTTTATGGGCCAGACCACCTCTCCAGGAGGGAGGTTGGGTGAACCCCCGTCCTGCACTGGTCTCTCCCACAGTCTGAGAGAAGTTCTCGGTTTGAAACTCGGCCGCCTGAGGACCGGAACACCACCTCGGATCATTAAGGACACAGTCGACTTCTCCCTCGCAGAGCTTCACCTACCTGACCCACGACCAACTCCATTTAGCTTCATTAACAAGCACACGCACTGCAAGGTGAAGATTCTGCGTACATTAGTCACAGTAATATAAATACAAACATATCCAAAAGACAAAACACATTTGAACTAATTCCTCAGATCCAGTCTGCTCGATCTAGTACTACTAGAATATCATATCGAACATTTTGCGATCGTGCTTCCTGCTTTTTTCATCATTGTTGTGCTTGTTTGGTAGGCTGAGGATCAGCTGCCATGTCATCTGACCTACACGACACCAGGTGTAGAAGAAGTGGTGCGTGAGAGCCTGCATGTGAACTCGCACATACAGCAGGACACCAAAGGACCCAGGTACTCGATGCAAGCAAGAAACTATTACAATGACAGCATGGTGTGATGAACCAGAGTTAATATCATCATCCCAGAGTTACTTTCTGATACCTTCTATCAATGTTATTGAAACAGTTAATTTCTTTCTTTCAGGTACTGTCCTTCCATCGAATCACGGGTTCTGCGCTTCCCAGGGCGACAGCATCAGGTGTGGTTGGAGCCAGAGGGGATGACCTCTGACCTTGTGTACCCTCAGGGGTTGTCCATGACGATGCCCCCTGAGCTGCAGCTTCGACTTCTCCGGGAAATTCCGGCGTTACAACGGGTGGAGATTAGAACACCAGGTACAGCCTAAAGATCTCTTGATTTTGGAGTGGAGGTGAACTAGTGCACTTAGGAAGTCACTGTGAAAACTATTGTTCAAACAGTCAGTTTGGGATACATCACAATGAGGGTGGTACTCCAGTATAGTGAGGCTGGTGATCATAGTGTGATCTATTTCTATCTGTCTGTGTAGGTTACGGGGTGCAGTATGACTTTGTTTGCCCGATGCAGCTCTCTCCATGGCTGCAAGTGAAATGCTGTCAGGGGCTTTTCCTGGCAGGACAGATTAATGGGACGACAGGCTACGAGGAAGCAGCAGCACAGGTACAAAACACAGCACCCCCTACAAAATGGGTACGGGTCCTCTTACAACTAACACAGAATCCATCATCATGAATTTACCTGTTTGTGCCTTGTGCTGTTGTCTCTTTACAGGGTTTGTGGGCAGGTGTTAATGCTGGAAGGACTGCCCTCTCTCTCCCCCCTCTGTCTCTGTCGCGTACCGAGAGCTACATCGGGGTGATGATTGACGACCTGGTGAGTCGTGGAGTCACCGAACCATACCGCATGTTCACAAGCCGTGCCGAGTTCAGGACTTCTCTCAGGCCTGATAACGCAGACCTGCGCCTCACGCTCAGAGGTACTGTGTGTTCACTGAGTTTATTAATTCAGCATCAACAGTGATGTAGTCTTAAAATGTGTAATCTTTTTGTGCAGATTAACTTAGTCTGTTTCTTCGTGTGGTGTTAGTGTCTTATTAGAAGTTTTATCGCTAAGCTTTAAAGCTTTTAAGCTGTAAACAAAGCACAGATAAAGTAAAGGGTTTTAGGAATTTATAGCTCAAATGTAAGCGAACTACCTTTGTGAAGAAGGTTTACATTTTAATGGTACACTGATTTTAATGCTTCCTGGAAGCCTGCCCCTTCACTGAGCTCTAATTTATATAGTGTATGTGTGTGTGTGTGTGTGTGTGTATATATATATATGAGGTATCTATAGTATAAATAAACATATGTTTTGGCTTGGAGATCTTGCACACTTTGTCATGGTCAGTTTATTAATATGATACATGAGCATGCAGAAACCCTCAAGTGTCAATGTGATTGACAGATAGTATGCCGTCCCTCACCCCCAGGGCCACGGCCTAGTCACACTTCAAATTTACATCCTTCAAACTGCAAGGTGAATGCTTTTATGTTGCACCACTCAGGAGTCCTGCAGTTGGATTTGACAAATGTGCCGTTTTGCTTTGTGCGATTTTTCTTTCAAGCTGAAAATGATCTGTGATTACACATAGTGACTTTTTACACCTGGTCACTTCATGTGTTTTCTCTGATCCGATAACTATCTGATTTGTTAAAACTGTTCCATTGGCAAATCAGAAATCAATCCGGCCGATATCAACTCACGCCCAAAATGATAATATATTTTACCTCATTTCCGGGGTAATTGAAATTGAACATGCTTTGGTGTATGCTGTTTTCAGAATGCAATCAACAAGAAGACGTAAAAACTTTACACCTGTACAGTTTCATCTGAAATGCATTCCAGACCCCCTCCTGAAGTGGTTTGAACGATCGGATTTATATCCATCTCGAAAACGTTTTGGAGGGCATTTAGACCTGGGGTCTCATTTATAAAACTGTGTGTAGGATCCCTACTAAAAGTTTACGTGCACCCAAAAGCCAAAAATAGCGTACGGCAAAAAAATTCCGATTTATAAAACCGTGCGTACGCACACCTGTAAGCAATGTTCCCGCAGATGTGCGTATGTAAACCAGCCTCATATCCCGCCCTGTACACACCCATTTTTACACGCCCATTACATGCTCCACAACTGCGCGGGCACGAGAGTGGACCTTATTATAATGAGTTTCCTCTGCACTCTGCGGGTTTAAAAATGGGGTGAGGAGCCAGCGTCTCAGGGGGTAGCCACTGTCGCCTGCAGGTTATAATTATATTAAAAGTAACATTGTTATAATTATACTAAAAACAAAATTGTTACAGTTTCTACTTTTTAATATTGTTATATTGATATTATGGCACACAGGGACGGCTGTGATATACCAGACCTATTGGGTGAGATGATGGATTCCAATAGAATTATTTCATATACAAAAAGGTCTTAGAGACAAAGTTGAGGATTACTTATAGTTTTTTTGTATTTGGACTGGGATGGCATGGTTCCGGCGTGTTGCCCTCTCTAATACTGGACCCAATTCAGCACATAGATCCAAGAGCACAGCTCTAGGGAATCTAAATCGGCTTATTAGCCGGTCATCATCATGGGCCAGGAAATCATCATGGTCCCTGAAAACTCGTTCTTTCCTTATTCTGCCATTGGCGTAATCCTCCAACAGTGCCAGCAGTGCCATCATGAAGCATTACATACCCGGGTCACAGGAGGATTTATATGTTTCTAGCAATTAGACTGGGCGTTAACACCTTGACAAAATCAGAATTAATTTGTGGGTGAAAATTTAAGACGAAAATGTTATAGTGAACACATGCTTCTTCTTGACGGTTTTGTAACGAACACCGTAATAGTTAGGACCGATGATGAGTAGCGATTGTGCTTCATGACTGTATTTGCAGACTTTGACATTTTATGATATATGTACATTAAGGAAAATATTTCGACATGTAGTCACGCCATCTCCTCCTGTGACAATGTGACTGTAAGGCAGCGCTGAGCATTATTATTTTTTTTTTTAATACATTTTGAATTACGTTTGGATTTTACTAGATGTATATAGCCTAAAACAATCGGCACAAATAACACTGTTGGATTTAATCATCATGATAATGTGGATATAACGTATGAAATGGAGTGAAAATTAAATGTCATTAATTCTTATAATCGTTCTTCTCACATTTATTTTCTACAATCTAACTTCAGTTCACGACCTCACCATCTGTGTCGCCAATTCCCTTTGTCTCCAGAATGTGCGTACACATGGCTCAAAGTTTGCTTATAGGTGCGCACATTCTCCCGTCAAGTTTGTTTTTTATAGATCACAACCTTTGCATGGGAACTGGCGTATGTACGTTTCCAGCCCCGATTTGTGCGTACGCACGCTTTATAAATGAGGCCCCTGGTCTTTTTACCATCAGATAACTATCTCTCAGACTCTATTATTATTATCTAGTATTATTATTGTCATATGCCATAGCAGTGAGTTTTGCAATAATCATGTGGTGTGTTTTCCCTCAGGCTTTGAAGAGGTGGGGTGTGTGTCATCAGAGCGCTACAGCGAGGCTGTGCGAGTGAGTCATAGTCTGAGCGAAGCTCTCACCTCCCTGCAGTCCTTCACACTTTCTGCTCCACGCTGGAGAGAAAAACTGCAATACAATGGGATAAGTGAGACCAAAAGCACACTTATCAGGTAATACCCCGGGCAGAAAGGTAAAAAGAGACCTACAGAAACAACAGTCGACAATCTATCTAATAATTAAGTGTCTTATGGCTTTGATGGCTGAATAATTACAGGTAACTGTGTCTTTTAGTGGAGAAGAGATGCTGCAGCATAAAGAGGTCTCATTTGAAATGCTGTCCTCCATCTTCCCTGAAGTTTTTGCACAATATCTAGAATTTTCCCAGCGGATTAAAATTGAAGGTGATTAGCTAAACATGAAAAAAATGCAAATCCGTAATTTTATCCCAGCAATTGCTGTTTGTTGAAGAACCATGCTCTGCTGTTCTCTGGCTGTTGAGCAGTGTAGGTTTATGTGTGTATACGTGTCTATAACCTGCTTTTTTTCTATATTTAGCTGTGTACCGTCCTCACTGTGAGAATCAGAAAAGAGAAATGGAGAGGATACAGGTGGAGGAGAGCCTCATGCTGCCTCCAGACCTCGACTACCGCTCACTTCCCGTATCTCTCTCAGACGAGGTGCGAGAAGTACTAGATCGAGCACGGCCTGACACTGTGAGTACGCAAGTTTAACAGTATGATCATAGTACATCATTCTGTCTCACCTCTCTTCTGAGTGTTTGTGTATGTGTGTTTTAGCTGGGAGCAGCAATTCGTCTACCAGGTGTCACTCCAGCCGCCATCGTCCACCTCCTCAACTACGTCAGCAAGACAGAGCGTAAAACAGCGAGCAGGAAGACACGGATGTAAAGACACAAACTGACCAATAATACAGTCAACACACAACCTCGTGCAGGAGCATAACTAGCTTCTAAAGACTGTTACAGTAAAGGACTTCACTTAACACCGTGTGTTAGGAAACAAGTTTGTATTTTGCAAAATAGAAATAAATCATCTAAAAAAACATCTGAACACATGTTTACAGTGAAGAAAAATATATAATTCATTTAAAAAAAAAAAAACTAAATGAATTTACCAAAGTATAACAATAAATGTTTAAAAAATAATTTAACAAATAACTTTATTATTAAAATTAATTTATTTGCAGGAAGAATAAATAGAAATTCTCAGTCACTTTATTGTGTCCTATACTCAGTCCAGCTCTTCTGCTCCCCTGGAGAAGAACCCAAATGGAAACTTCCACTCAGGTTGGGGATCAGCCCTGGGGGGTTCTGGGTAAACCGTAGTGTCAGAGAAAATCACCTCAGTGGTCAGAGGAATTGGAGAAACAATGGGACACTGGAACAAGAAAAATGTGTCATGTTTGGAATTCTAACAGGTTGCGCGCGAGCACACACACACACAATGCAGACAGAATGAAAAAGTCAGCGTGTTTCCCTGTAACAAACAATTCCAGTGTTAACACAGAAGACCCATCTCACCTTCTGGATCTGACAGCTGAAGACATATTTGACACCTAGAATGTGATTCTGGGGCAGAGCCAACATTCCTCTCTTAGCCCAAAGGAACCTCACTGACAGCGACACAGGCACAAGACATCCTGTCTTACACACCTCAGCCTGTAGAGTGGCCAGAAGCAAGATAACTCCCAAAATATACACAAACACAGGGGTTATGTATAAAAGAATACAAACATCATCAGCAGTTCTATTGAGATGTTCATTTAACATCTATGTAAGGAGTCTCCATTGTCAGAGATAAAACTAGCTTTTCCAACATTTATTTCCTAAAAGATGAATGAAAAGTGAACATGACAATAACATTATTTATTGATCACTGATGAAGTTAACATAAGTTTAGTATTATTACCAGAGAAGGTTCTGGACATTTTTGCACGACGACCCTGCTCTGTTGTGGTTGTGAGCCTGCTGTCATGGCGACTGTTTCAGGGGTCCTTGTCCCACGAAGGATGCTGTAGATCTGATCTCTTATTGAGGAACAGTCTTGTATATCTGACCTAATATATATATTAGACAAAATGTCTTAATCTCAGTGAGGAAATGAATACAGTAAATACTGACCTGTTTTATCGGTCAGACATCACAGTTTTCCAGTGTTGAATAGACAGAATTGTGTCAATAAAGCGTATTTTTAGTATCATTTAGTTCATCATTCTATCAGCGATACAAGTGTCGTCTTTTTTTTCAGCATTAATAACAGTACCTACCTGAAGGTGCAGCCGGTGATAGTGTTGTGTGTGAACAGGATCGGTGCACGGTTGGTGAGGTCGGGAGAGCAGTTTCCTCCCGGGGAAAGTCCTGGCATTGTCAGCTTATAGTCAGTTAATGTACACAGCCAGTCAAATAAGTGCTGAGAATTATGTACACAATATGCCAATATTGCCATATCTAACACAAAAAACACATCACTGCAGAACTGCCAACCCTGAAGTGGAATAATGTTGCAGCATTTTGTCTGTTTTAATTAAAACGAAGAAACTTATTCTAAACATTGTTACCATTAAAATTATCTGTCAAGTGTTTAAGAGTTAAAATGTATAAAGACTGACAGGTCACATATTTAATGTTTAAAGAATTAAAGCTTAATTTGATCATATTTGAAAGGAGCCTTTGATTGGTAGCAGAGAATATTTTGTGACAGCGAGTGTTTCTTATCTAAGAAGAACGGTTAAGAAGTAAGTATAAAATGCTGTAGTGCTGTGTAAGATGTTCTAGCACTTTACTGCCCAGTGTAAATCTGTGCAGATAAACATGTCATTTTTTATAAGGTGTAATATAAATCAGAAAGTTTAGTGTGCATGTCAAAAGAAAGGAAAACCTTGAGAGGATACAAGTCCAGGTTGCCTACCAAACCAGCCAATCACTGAACTCCCAACCTCCAAGCCAACCAATGGTAATCTAGGAGGAGATGGTGAGGGCGTGGCCAACTGTAACCCAGTTCATTCCAAAATTATTATTATAATTAACAAATGACTTAATGACAGATTTATAATTTACTGTATAAACTTTACTGTGACTACTGGATTGTTACAATACTGTATGGTTACAATACACAATACACTGGTGATGTTGCTATATTCAACTGTTACTACTACTATTGCTTCCATAGGGTGTTGCTGTGTTGTATTCTTACTACACTACACTACACTATTGCGGTTTGCAAACTCTATTACTGTTGCTATTCATGAATAGCAATAGTTTCTATACTCTATACTTGCAGAATTATTATATTCTACTGTTACTATATGCTATGGATACCACACTGTACTGTTGTTATACCCTGCCATTACTGCAACTACTCTTTACTGTTACTATAATTCATTGTTACCACACTGTAGCAGGACCTTCCTGTTACAGTTTCTGTACTGTAACTGTTACTGTAATCTATTACTCCACTGTTACTACTGTTGCTGTACTGTTCAATCAGTGTTTGATTCTCTACTCTTACTAACAACTTACTAGGTTGTTATACTGTATTGATAAAAAATTTTCTATACACTGAAATAAACCAAAAGTGTGAAAGCATCCGAACCTTAAACTGTACAGCGTGTTGTTGTAGTATCTGTGTTCCAAGCCTAGCATTTGTAACGCTGACTTTTATCATTGCTGCTGTAATTTCTCCTGTGTTATTGTACATAATCACGTACTCCACCTGTGATGGAAAGGAAAGCATGTTAGTTTGGAGGTGTGCCAACAGATTAGTAAAAGTCAAGATGTCACAACCTTTTTTAAACAATCTTGTACTTCTGTTAAAACAGTTAGCAGTACTCTGGCTACCTAGCATCTACTGGATCCATTCTTCACCATATTGCAAGCTACCACTTTGATAAGAGCCGCAATGTCCATTAGCAGTACCCTCGTCTTTGATGATCAGTGTTTCTGTAAGCCTTAAAACCTAGTTTGTATTTTACCTTATAAAGGTATATTATACCTTAGACACAACATTCGTGCAGGAACCATTTTCATCACTGACTTCAGGTGGGTTGCTCAGTGGGATAATGGGAATCTAAAATCGTGGGATGCACAGATTGTTTAGTCTGATATTCTTGGTTATCAGTTAAATAAAAGATGGCTGGTATAAATTACCATAATCTTTGAAATGTCCATTTCTGAAGGACGTGGAACCTGTAAAAGTTTGAAATCCATCAATTTCCAGGCCAGATGTTATACAAAAGTACAATTTGGTGCAAGACCGTCAAATAGCATGTAAATAATTCTACTGCAAAATTCTAATGTTTGGTATCAACTGTTCCAAACACTTACCCTTAGGAGACTGAAACCTGTGAAATAGGAGCTAAAACTCAGACTGCTGTCTCTTCTACATGACTGAGCACTTACAACTCGGGAACAGGACAAAGAACCTGAACGCAGAAACTCTGAAAAAGAAATATAAAATAAAATCAAACTTTTTTTTATTGCCATACATGAAATTAGCAAATTAAATGAAGGTGAATCGTACTCGCAGGATTGCGATCGACACAGGATGAAGAAGCCATGCCAGATGACGGCTGTCTGAGCACGCTCACTATGGATGTGGCATTGTAATATATCAGAATGACATCATCAACCTGCAACAGAGAGAATATGAGGTGATGTGCCATCGTTCCACAGAAGATGAGAGACTTACAGTAACAGAAATATGTGATTGGTAGCTTATGTAGCTGGAGAAGCTAAAGAGCTGAAGAGGCTACACATCTTTAGCCTCTTATCGTATTAAAGGTTAGAAGTTACATTTGAATTACAAACCTTATAAACACTTGAGCTCCAAGTGCTCTTGTCCTCTGCTAGTGAGAAGTGAGGAGAAAAGATGGAAGGCAGCCTTTCAGAGGAACTGAGGGCAGTCTGTGCTGTGCTGTCTGAATCTTAAAAAAACACAAAAGATGATATTAATTTCACTGCCTGTACCAACCTACAGACAAAAACCTAAATAGGTTAAACCTGTAGTAAAGATTGCAAAGAGATGGAGCAAGGATACAGAGCGGGTTTTACAAGCCTGTTTTGACTTCACTGATCGGAGTGTTTTTGAAGCTGCTGAGACTGTAACTTCATATATCAGTTTCTTTGAGGACATATGCATCCCTTCAAGAAAAGAAGAAAGGCACCAGGCTGTCTGAAACCCTGTTCTGACCAGCTGGCCCTGATCTTCACACAGATCTTCAACAAATCACTGAAGCTGTGTAAAGTCCCTGTCTGCTTTAAAATGCTCACCATGTCCAAAATAAACCTAAGATAACACACCTGTGGCAAAAAACTGGTTCTGGATTATCTCTCTGTTCCTAGCTCTATCTGTCAGTGGATCACCTGCTTTCTGACAGATATTCAGCAACTAGTGAGATGGGAAATTCATGTCAAAAACAGCGGCTCCGCCAACACTTGAGCCCCTCAAGGTTGTGTTCTCTCCCTACTACTCTTCTTCCTGTATACCAACGACTGCACCTCTAATTACACCTCTGTCAAGCTCCTGAAGTTTGCGAACGACACTACAGTCATCGGGCTCATCAACGACGAGGACGAGTCTGCCTACAGACAGGCGCTTAAAGAGCTGGCTGTCTGGTGCAGTCACAACGTCTTCGAGCTCAATATGCACAATACATTGAAGATGACAGTGGTGGAGTTCCTGTGCTCCACCATCTCCCAGGACCTGAGGAAGGACACTCACTCACTCAACACCATTGTAAAAAATGCTCAAAAAAGATGTACTTCCTTAGCCAGTTGAGGAAGATTAACCTGCCAAAGGAGTTGCTGATACATTTCTACTCAGCTGTCATCTAGTCTGTTCTGTGCACATCAATAAACGTCTGGTTTGGCTCAGCAACAAAATCAGACATCAGAAGACTACAAAAAAACGGTTCAGACTGCTGAAAGGATTATTGATGTTCCTCGCCCACCCTTCAAGAACTGTATTTTCCAGAGTGAGGAAAATGTGCTCAGAAAATCACTCTGGATCCCTCACATCCAAGTCATGCACATTTTGAATGTTTACCATCTGTCCAGTGCTACAGAACTCCAAATACCAGCACAACCAGGCACAAGAACAGTTTCATCCCCCAGGCAAGCTACCTCATGAACAGTTAAACATTCCCAATTATACAATAACAATGTGCAATAACCTGCCATTTATTTGTTACCACCTCCATCCTAGTTCCTCCCTGTATCCTATTCTATTCTATTCTATTCTATTCGATTTTATCATCTATAGCAGCAGTTCCCATAGTGGGGGTCACAACCGCCGGGGGTTCGCGGAGTGGCGGTCGGGGGTCGAGAGATGATTTCCAGAAACTTTATTTATTTATTTTTATTCATTTATTTTATTTGTTAAAAAAGGTTGAAATGATGTCCCTTTTGGACATTATTTATAAGTTTTTCCCTGAAGGAGACACTCCCGACCAATATGACTGAATAAGGTCACCATTCAGTGTAACCACGGCAAATCATCTGGCATCAGATACGGAAGATGAAAGTTTCCACCACTGAACCCTGAGGACGGCATTTGACGGCAAGACGCTGGAGGAGTTCTGGGTTTCTGTCGCGCTGGAATATCCACAGTTGTCGAAAGCCGTGTTGTATGTACTCATGCAATTTGGCTCAACGTATTTATGTGAAAAGACATTCTCCGCGCTGACTTACATTAAGAGTAAACACAGGTCATGGCTTAATGTAGAAAATGATCTGCGGGTGGCATTCTCTAAAATTTAACCTAGAGTGGACCTCCTTGGCTCCGCGCACATTAGGCGTTTTTCTGAATACATTTACAATTAGAATACAATTATACATGAAGTTATAATTGTTCCAAGGCGCCAGCCAATGCTGTATGCGTATTACAGGCAGCTTGTTCGTATTCTGTCTGTAAGCATTTTACAGTTATGGGATATCTTTGTTTTTGTAAATAATTTGTTAATAAAATAACCTGGCTTAGAGATTGTGTTCCTTTTTGTTTTAGCTCTATCAGTCTGTAACCAAATTGCAAATCCTCACAAGTTGTTGGCAGAAAACAAAAAAAAAAAAGGAGGGGGAGGTGTCGCTGGTCGTCAGCAGTCTAATATTGGGGGTGGCGGTCTGAAAAGTCTGGGAACCCTTGATCTATAGCACAACTGTACATACAATTTTTTTATTTTTTTTATTTATTTTTTTTGTCTATTTGTATTTACATATGTGTATTTTTATTTATTTTTTTATTCTCAGCTAAAAATAAGATGAGAATTAAAAAATATTTTACCGCTAATCCGAACTATTCTCGGGTCACGGGGAGCCTGTGCCTATCTCAGGCGTCATCGGGCATCAAGGCAGGATACACCCTGGACGGAGTGCCAACCCATCACAGGGCACACACACACTCTCATTCACTCACACACTCACACACTACGGACAATTTTCCAGAGATGCCAATCAACCTACCATGCATGTCTTTGGACCGGGGGAGGAAACCGGAGTACCCGGAGGAAACCCCCGAGGCACGGGGAGAACATGCAAACTCCACACACACAAGGCAGAGGCGGGAATTGAACCCCCAACCCTGGAGGTTTGAGGTGAACGTGCTAACCACAAAGCTACCGCGCCACCGCAAGATAAATTGTTTCCACATTTTCAAAAATCACTATAACTATCAGTAAACAGTATTTAATTAGTTTTGAGCATTTGCCTGTAAAGCTGTATCACTTTCCGTTGTTCTACATTATATGTTATACAAAGCTAACCATGTCAAATAAACACCCAAGAGAAGATTTGTATAAAATGCAGTTTAGAATTTTGTACAGTACTGTATGTTTCAGTACACAAACATTTTGAGATTGATTAGAAGGCTCATTTGCATATTGCACAAGTTTCAAATGACAAATTTCAGGTTTGGTTAAAGGCTCGTTTGCATATTATATAATTTTGTTTGAGTCAAAATAAACAATGTGGATTCTATAATTAGCGCACTATCCATATTTTAATTTAAACCAATCCATATTTTAATTTCATTTGCATATTGTATAAATTATATTTGCATATTTTGTTAATTACATCTGCAAATTTTATAACTACAGTAAAAACAATTTAAACTTAGCTTTTGTTTAGAGGCTCATTTGCATCTTGTAAAACTGCACACAAAGCAACCCACTGTGACCAGTGTAGGGATCAGTTATACAGCTCATTAACATACTGTAGGCTAAGATAAGCACGTCATTACTAACTGTAGTAGAGATAAGAGAAGATGTAGAGAGACAGAGTGTGAGAGGACGAGTGTTACCGTTTGCTCTCCGAACACAGAACAGAGAACCTGTGTCCGTCACAAGCTGAGGGTCCACGTTGGCTCGGAACATGAGCCAGCTCTCAATGCACACTCCAGGCCTTCATGCAAAAAAGAAACAAGGCATCATATGCATGGCTTACACACACTGTGGTCAAGTAAATTACTTATATTAGGATATTTCACACACAATATGTTCCTTTGATACACACAATATGTTCCAGAAATGAAGCTTTCATTCTTGATTTTTGGTAAAGGAGATCCCATGAAATTTTTTGACAAACTAAAGAAGTAAAAGTAATTTTAGTAATCTTATGTCTTGTAATATGATTTTTCTGTGTCTGGTAAATTGTTCTTTATGTGAAAGTCAAACGTGATTAACATAATTCTGTTCCTTACTCATTTTCATTCATTGATTTCCATTATATACTCGTGATGATATCCTAAACTATGATGAAATTAGTTAAGCGATAATAGTGAAATGCAAAAAATAAAAATATTTCAACTCACCTGGTTTCTTGCCTACAGTTATTAAACACAGAACTCAGATTACCGATGCCGCAGTCTATGACATCACAGCAGCAGCCAATATCACAGAAGTCAGGAGTGATGTTGCAGGTGCAACCTACAGGACAACAAACAACACTGTAAAATCTGACAAAATCTAGCACAGCATAGAGATTCGCCTTTTCTAATACTCACCTCACTGAATTCTATTCATTTCTAACTGTCTCTATTCGTGTTTAACTGTATGATATGAAACCCCCTGTTCCAGCATTAGGAACTGCATTTAAATGTTTGAAGAAAAAAAAATTGCAGACAGTTGTTGTAAATCAGTGATAGCTTTCAGCTTTTGTGATATATTTGTGATATGTTGTTTGAAAATGAGTCGGCTCTTTATGCTGAATGCATAATGCTGATGTTGGTCATTAAGATATCCAATCTTTCAGGATAAACTGAAATACAGCTTTGAAATAAATCATAATACCAATAACACAGTGATACCTAATTTCTGATTCTGCTAAATGTTATTGAATTAATTCCTCAGGAGCTCTCGGTTGCACTGCATTACAGTATAAATTGTTGTAGAAAGGACATTATTTACATTTACACTATTTACTGTAGTGTCAAATGAGTATGAGGTTCCCTTCTGAGCATGGTTCCTCTCAAGGTTTCTTCCTCATATAGTTAAGTTAAACGTTTTTAAATTTAAAATTTAATTGTATATATTCATTCATTTATTTTTATCCTTACTTTTTCTTACTCTTATTATATATTTGTTTATTTTTTCTCTCTCTTCTGTAAAGACTTTAAGACAATGGGAATTTATTAAAAGCGCTATACAAATAAATTGAATTGAATTAACTGTTCACACTTCAGGTTCTCATGAGTGTCTTTTAAACGAGATAAAATGATCTTGAAAACATTAAATCAAACTTTAAAACACCGCTGCAAAAAACGATTAACACAAAATAGAATTTCAGCTTGTGTAGAGTTGAGTGTAAGTGATGTTTTAACAGTCTTGGTACCAGGTGTAGTCTGTGCGATTGGGGTTTGGACCGTGGACACGACTGGACCCTCGGTACCGGCTCTGGGTCCGAACTCTCGTGTGATGATGTCTGGAGAATCTGTAGCATTTGTCTCTGTTGTAAAGTTTGCTGTTGTATTCACACCATTTGCAAAAGAATAATCAGTAGAATCCACCGGCGGTTGGCTTGTAAACTCTTGGGCATGTGAACAGAACAGCAAAATAACACCAAAAGCCACGACAAGCTGCACGACGACACGACGCGTCGGCATCTTAGTTCAAAAGTCTTTATTACAGGACAGCAAACATCTGAGTTATCTAGAAGATTAGACGGTTGAATTTACTGCACGCTTCAGGCGAACTAATATTTAGCTATACAGCGGTATTTAGTTAAATTATGTGGTTTATTTACTAAAATATAACCGCTGAGCGTACATCGTTACGCCGCCATTACCGTTGTCAAGGAAGTCTTGCGTTAGGAAACGTCCATGTTTCTTTGCTCAGCCAATCACGGCATCAGAACAGAATAACGTCACGGCGTAGCCGATATATATATAATGTATATTACTTTTTAATGTAATTACTTAATTACTTTACTACTTAAATACATTTATATGACAAATGAATATAGTATAAATATTTAATAATATTTAAACATTGACTACAACTTTAAGGTGTTATGGTGAGTTAATGTATAGACATTAATCTTGTTGACTGCAGTATATTATAGTATCTGTTGTTTTCTGGCGGAGTGTTATGTTTATTTTCCTTTATAAAATTAATGATTAAGTTGTTGGAATTCAGAACTCGGAACTTCCGGAAAACAAACGACCCGTGACGTGGTTGCTTAGCAACGTTTGTGGTTGGCTTCGATTAACGCTTAAAAACTTGGACCAAATTACAAAAGTAGAAGCTGTTCAAGTAAAGATGGCGTTAGAGGTAAATAATTTATTTTTGTTAACAATTTAAATGATTGTATTAGAAACCCGACAGCATTTTATCAATTTGAATAGTTAAATATCTGTTTATTTTAGTAGAAACCAATGAATATGTGTATGATTTAGTAGAATTGATGTGATCATAACACAGTGCCATCTTTATCATTTACATCTTTTAGTGTGTGGATTCTTTAGCATGTTACTGCATAATCTTATGACTCCTGGATGTGACCTACTACATTCATATATAGATGAAACAAAAATAAAAGTTGACTTGATTTTGTATCTCTACCCAGTTTTCAAGCAGCATGAAAGCACCTCCAGTAGATGAGGATGCGAACATGCAAGTGACAAAAGTCAAAGGTCAGAGTCCAGGTTTGGACACAGAGCAAGATAAGAGCAAGGCTGATGTTGAGGAGGAGCTTTCACACTCTACTCAGGATCCTAGTCCTTTCTCTACCAACAGACAGAAATCTTTCCTTCAGGTTCCACCCAAAACTTATGGAGAAATCCACATACACTCTGTTCTGTGGGTACACACACTTTGTTTTGTAACATTTCTGTTTGTAACATTGCTTAAAATGTGTCATTGGTGATATTGCATTAAAGGTGCAATTTGTAATGCAATATGCAATAAAAGATGCAGTTTGTAATATTGCATTATAGATGCGGTTTGTAATATTGCATTAAAGATGCGGTTTGTAATATTGCTTTATAGCTGCAGTTTGTAATGATGGTCTATAGGTGCAGCTTGTGACATTACTTTAAAGGTGCAGTTTGTATAATTTGTTTTACTAGATCTATTATAGAGCTACCAGTAATAGAGTCACTTTGAAAAAAACATCATACAGTATATATAAGTGACAAAATCAAAGGTCAGAGTCCAGGTTTGGACACAGAGCAAGATAAGAGCAAGGCTGATGTTGAGGAGGAGCTTTCACACTCTCTCTCTATATATATATATATATATATATATATATGATCGTATTTAAGTGTTGGCATTTTTTTGCCCAGACATTTGCTCTACTACAAGACAAGATAAAACAGAGGTGCACCAGTCGTTCTTTTTTTCTTTTCTTTTTTTTTAACCTAAAAGGCAACCATTCCTGAATCATACTTAGCTTCAGTAGATGGTAATAGGACCAGTTGGCTGAATAGGTTTTTAATTACAAACTGCTTCTTTAATTTATTCTCATTAAAAACTGCTTCTTTAAAGGATCAATTATGGTAATATTGTAAAGGGTCTATTTCAGGTCTAGTTAGTGTGCTTACTAGAATATTAAGAAATGTTCTAAATTCTAAAATGTGTAAAAATCTATTCTAAACAGAACTCGTGTGGTTTTGGTCTTATTTTTTGTTTGTTTGTTTGTTTGTTTGTTTTACCTTTTTATGCATAAAATTGCATCTTTAGCTTTTATGTGAGGCTGATTTATTTAGTGTGCTAATCTTATTTATTGCACGGTTCTGTTGAATACTGGATTCTGATTTTTCAGAGGTTTGCTGGAAATAATACAAAATTAAGATGAATTCTTTGACTTATTACCATGTGACTGGGTACATACACATCAGCACAGACGGTTACTGTTATAATAACTTGTTAGAAGATGTCTCTCATGGCATTCAAGGACTCATCCACATCCTCTATTCTGTTCCAGACAGTGCAGCTGTGAGGTTATGACCTGTCAGTTCAGTGAAGATGGGACTCTACTCGCTGTTGGGCTCAATGACGGTTCCATCAAGGTTCAGACATGTCCTGTGTGTGTGCTTAGACTAGCAAAGATGGAGGTCAGATACACAGAATGTTAATGATTTTATGTTTAAAGGTCTACAGCACTGACGAAGGGGAACTGCTTCATACTCTGAGTGACAAAGATAGTGTCCTCTGCTCTTTGCCTGTCACCAGCCTGAGCTTCACACACACCAATGAAACACACAGCGTTCTGCTGGCTACCTGTGAGATCAACTTGCACACATGCGCACCACACACAGCCATCACTCATTCCTTACATATACATTTTTTATTATGTGCTATATGAATCACAGTGTGTAGGGCTGCTAACAAAAGGGGGGTAAGAATATCGTTAAATTATGTACATTACTTTTGGTTATTAATATTAACAAGAGGAAACACAAGGCTTGCTTCTCTTAGATTAAATAATAACATTCAGCTTTGTTTACAGCACCATTAATACCCTTAGTTTTGTTTTGTTTTTTAAATCACAGAATCAGTTTATAACTAGGGTCACTGAGTCACTGTAAGTGTTCAGAACGAGGACACATTGGATTTAAGAGATTTTTTCCCCTGACAGTAGCCTCAGTGGCCCAGTCTCTGTAATTGAATATTAACTCCAGAGAGAGTCTATGTGTAGCTTATTAACTGCAGATTTCTGCGATTATATGTGTGTGTTTCCTCGGTGTATGTTCACTGTCAGATGTCAGGTCACCTTCTTGTGCATTTCAAAACTCCTCATCAAACTATTGGGAAAGACTATGCACAAAGGTTGAGTGGAACCTTTATTCATCATGTCAGGTGACTTAGAAGAATGAAATTAAAATGTGGATGTCTCCATGCCTCCATAGATTTGAGTGTCCTTCTGTTACTTTACTATTACAGTAATGAGAATGATTTAACCTTTTACACTGCATAGATTAGACAAGTACAAGGCAACGAAATGCAGTTTGGCATCTAACCAGAAGTTATATAAGCAGCAAGTGCAAGATGTACAGTATATACAGAATAATCACAGTATTTACTGTATGAACAGGATCATATACTGAGGAATATGCTATAGATATACATGTATGGATATACAGGATATACAGGTTGGGTGCTATAGACATGAAATATACACAGTGTTATATATTATAATTTAGTTTATTAATACTAATATTTATAATTATAGTTTAGTAAGGTGGTTTTAGTAAGGTGGCTCCTGAAACACCTATGAATATCTATGGGCAGAGTGAGAGGAGTCTGCGAGCTCGATGCAGAGAATGCTGAGAATGCTGCAAGCTCGATGCAGACAGCGTTTCCTTTGGACATCCTCAATAGCTGGAAGCAGTTCCTGTGATTCGCTGAGCAGTTTTCACCCCTCGTTGCAGTGCCTTTTGGTCTGCGGCTGTGCAGTTACCATACCAGACTGTGACACAGTTGGTCAGGAGGCTCTCAATCACACAGCAATAGAAGATAGATAGATAGATAGATAGATAGATAGATAGATAGATAGATAGATAGATAGATAGATAGATAGATAGATAGATAGATGGATGGATGGATGGATGGATGGATGGATGGATGGATGGATGGAGGTTCGAATATTGCAAGAGAATACTGCACACTATCACCTCAACAGTGAAGCATGGTGGTGTTAGTGTCACGGTGTGGTGGTGTTTTTTAGTGGGATTGTTCTAGTGCCCACATATGCTGGTTCTCTCTCTCTCTGTATTCTAGATGCCAGTGGGAGCTTGAAGTGCTGGTACATATGGGGCCGGCAGTGTGTGTGGTGGGTGACAGAAACAGAGAATGGAAAAAATGAGGGAGAACAGAAAAGGCAGAGCCTCTGTCTGTCCATTTCTCCCTCTGGGGAAAATGCGGTGACCGGTGGCTCTGACTCAGACATCTATCTCTACGATCTCAACACACACCAGAGAATACAGATCCTCAAGTCCAGGTATATCCCAGTTTCCCATCATGCAGTGTGCCATTTATTTGTTATGCATCTTGTGATCTTGTGTGTATGATTTTCTCAACCTTCCTAAGCTCTACGAGGATTACAATGGATGGCCACAGCTCACGTGTCTTTGCCCTGAAGTTTCATCCTGAGAGAGAAACAGAGTTCATTTCAGGAGGATGGGACAACTCTGTTCAAGTGAATGATCATTTCTTTTACCCTTCATTAACACTCACAGTATGGTGTGTTATATTAAGAATCTGTAATCAGTAAAATAATCACATTGTGGGTTTTTTTTGTTGTTGTTGGTTTGTTGTTTTTAGTTCTGGGACACAAGACAGCACAATGCAGTCAGGTACAGTATGTTCAACTGAATATATTTTATTGAAATTCTACATTAAGAATAGTTATTCTACATGGTTAATTATAAATATCTAAAAAGAATCCATAATACAGGGATTTGTATGGTGAACATTAACAGAAAGACATTCAAATATTATTTAGAAAAGAAGCAGTTTATGGGTCTTCGATGTCTTTGATTTTATTCATGAGAGAGAGAGAAAAAATATGACTAGAGGAACTACCAAATCATATGTATAAATGTATAGAAAGTATGACATTTAAATATAATGTAATTTTTTTTCTTAATGAAAAAATTCATGATGGTATAAGATCAATAATTTGCGATGAAGAGTTGAAAGAAATGCCACGGTTAATATGTGCGGATACATTTTTTAACAAACTTTTAACTTATAATTAGAATGCTGTATGGTCCACATGTGTGTGGTGATGCCCTACAAATTGACCCATCAACCAATCAGATTCTGTCCGGTTCCTGGAGAAAAGACAGCACCTTGGAGGTAAATCACACCCTCATGAAGGATAAGGATTTATTACAGAATCCATCCAGTGCAAAAGGCTTCTAGTCTAATGACAAAAATTCTTGCAGAATCTAGGCTTGTAAAGGACACATCAAAATTGCAGGGATATACAGAATGAGGTCTTGTGGTGGTGAAGTGGGTAGGGTTTAAAAAAATTTTCAAAGCTGCTGAGTTTAGGACAGTTTGATGATCAACAGTGAACAAAAACAGTATCATAAAAGCACTACTCTTAGGCCTTGACATTTTTATTACTATGGTTGAAAAGAACACAATCAGCACACAATATCATCATTTATTCCTGGAGTCTTTCCTGAGGAAAAAAATTTACACATTAGCACTGTTACTATATCAATGCACACACATTACCCTGCTGAATAGTTAGTTTTACTAACCCTCATCAGTCTATTAAGTAAGCTAGATAAGCGAACATCATCACTATTGCACAAGTAGCCAGTCGTCAGAACACGTTTTCTGCTAACATGGCTAGCATGTGACTGGCATATTTACCTAAAATATACAATCAGCTGCAAAAAAGCTACATAATCGGTCTTTATTTTATTCTTTATTAAAATTAGGTGTGGGATTACAGTTCAGGCATCAAAGTGACCGATGTACCCCCTGACCCACATGGAGACAGCATGGTGACCATAAATACACACACTCGACAACCTAACCCCACACACACACACACACACACACACACACACACACACACACACATTATTACTAATTAGTATCTCTCTCATTTCCTAATCGCAGATGTATACATGCAAGTGGATGGGAGGTGATATAGTAGCAGCCGGAGGCCATGCTAATGCACTGAGGGTCCTTGATCGCCACAGTCTATCGGTGTGTATCACTGAACCATTACACCAGTTAATAATGAATTTCTAAGGGGTGATTAAAATATTGACACTCCAGCAATTCAATTGTGTAGGATTTTTAAGTAGCTGAGTGAAATTAAGCCAGTTCTGTTCAGAAGTCAGGATTAGGACTCCAAATGAAGGAGACCTTCTTAGAAAAGCCTGAAGGAAATTTTGTGAAAGTTTGAAAAACATAATGGTCAAAACTGCCATGATGATTAAGCGCCAATTCTCTGCAGTAATTTGTATGGAATAAATCGCTGTGTTTTCGAATATTTTTCGAAATGTTATTCCTCTTGTACTTCCTCTCTCTCTCTCAGGTGAAGGCACGGTTGTTTGACTTGCCCTATGCTGTATACAGTTCTTCCATCTGTCCATCTGGAAAGTGGGCGGGGCTTATAGCGGCCACCTGCGGAGACCAAGTGTTTCTGTTGAGCATGGATCATCGAAAAAAGAACACTGCAGAAAAGATTTCATAACTTTTATAGCAGTTATTGCCGAACATTATTTTTTCACACTGATCATTTGTCCAAAGCTGACAGAATGGTAATTTAAATAATTATTAATGTCTTGGTATACATTTACATTTATAGCATTTAGCAGACACTCTTATCCAGAGTGACTTACATTTTCTTATTTATACACATGAGCAATTGAGGGTTAAGGGCCTTGCTCAGGGGCCCTGCAGTGGCAATTGGTGGACCTGGGATTCGAACCAACAACCTTCCGATCAGTAGTCAAACACCTTAACCACTGAGCTACCACATATCCATAAATACACTCTACTGTCATTTTTACATTTTATTCCTTTTTTCTTAGGATCAACCGTAAAAATAAAATCCTATACTTATAAGCAAACAAACCACTACATTCATTTGCACTGCTGAACCTTGGACCCATTGTCAATATCCCACAGTGTGCCTGATATTGAAGCCTGCTTTTCTGACAAGCTTCTGAATATTAGAGATTTCTTGAAGAGATCTAGCTGTTTATTCACACGTGTTTAGCCGGTTATGATTACTGATTAACACTCTTAGTTGTTTCTGATTCATTTAAACCATTAGGAATTGAGAGCTACCTGTAATACAGTACTGTCATATTATTAAAGTTCATCTGATACATTATTTCTAGAGTGTATGTTAATACTGAATGTTTTTAAAATAAAAATGTACGTTGTTCAAGATTTCCTAACTACTACACAACACTGCCCATAGTACATCAGATGCTTGCTCAGTTCCAGGCAGAGATATAAACACTGACAAATCTGGAATTCATCTGCTGTCTCCTGAGGGTTTGTCTAACCACTCTGCTTTAAAGCAAAGAGATGGATAGAGACAGATAAAGTAAGAGAGTGGAAAATAGTAGAGGAAGCAAACAGATCCAACGGGATAGAGATAAATCCAAAAGAACTTTACAATATCTAAGAAATATTTCTTATATCTGTGACCAAAAGCATGTGAACCATAGGGTATAAAGTCCTAATTTTGATAATTAAACTGAGAATGACTACGCAACCCCCACTTTAACAACTTAGTGGGAGAAAATAAGACAACCCACTCAAGCAATTCAAATGAATGAATTATAAGCCAGAGTACAAAGGAGTTTACAATTTATTCAACAGCAATGATAAAATACAAGCTCCACATATACAAAGACTATCAACAGCTCCCCCCCCACTGGTTCAGATTTAAACCCCCACTGGGCATAAAGGAATGAGTTCTAGCATTAATAAAAAAAATAAACACAAAAATCACCAAAATTAAACCTGTATGAAAAATATTTCAATCGCACCTCAAATCCAAAGAATAAACAAATAAGCAAACACCCAATACGCAAGAACTCAATACACAAACCCATGTAGAGGAAGATCAAATTATTAAAACAGGAGCGTATAATTCCCCGTTATATTTTATCGTGTATAATGATGTAAAGAAATACAAAAAAATGGAAAAGAAAATAAACGAAAAATACAAAAGGAAAGAAACAGTGGTTGCCCAGTCAACAGCCAAAAGTAAAACAGCCGGATTAACCTGGCTGCCTCATTTGAAGAGAAGCTTTTCCTCTTTGTCCAATATGAATAAAACTGACTAGTGATATCAGGTGCTATTGAGCAATTGATTGTGTGTTACACATGCTGTTCGTGAAAGCTGTTATAAACTCAAAGTTATAGGTGAAATCCCTAATTTAATGAAATTTGTCTGTCTGAAATATGACTTCATAGACAATTTTGGTGCTGTTATGTGTTTGAGTAGAGCACTAAACTGAGATTAGGTCTAATTATGCTTTTTAAAGTCACCTAGTTTAAATACCATAAACATCTTTGTTGAATCCAATGTAAAAAAAAAACAAACAAACAAACAAACAAAAAAACTTCAAATCAAACCAATAAAACACAGACTTCACAGCAATTGCAAGCAGCACATTCCCATTCTCATTACCAAGTCTCCGTCCTACCACTGTGATGGTTCTAGTTTGTATTATTCTTGTTCTCCTGGTTTTGTCTGGATCTTGTTTTTGTTGTTTTCTCTATCATGTTTAGCCTGTTTCACATTTCTGAAGGATTCCTTGTCCTTTTGGCTCATTTGCCCTCTATATATTCAAGTCCTCAGAGACAACATATAGTCGGACAGTCAGTATTTATACAGGTCACCGTCAGAGAGGTTTACACAGTCAGACACTTAAAGTTGATCTTCTGGGCTTCTATTTCACATTATTAAAATGACTTGCTTTGAGTAATTCATACCTCCAAATTTTGGGACAGTGATTTTCAAGAACATCAGGAATAATGCCTTTAAACCTAAGCAAAGTTTTTTGTTGTTGTTGTAAAAACAGTTTAAATCTTGCAATGTGTAAATACACCTAATAGCAAGCTGAATAATCTTACATTAGTATTACAATAATAAGCCATTAGTATAGTCTGCCTGAAGCCTTCTGAGGCCATTGCCTCCCCAAAGCCTTTTAGGGCATATAGGTTTAACGGCTAAACTTTAGCCTTACCTCCTAAGCTCAGGGGGGGTATTCCAAAAAGCTTGGTTAACTTACCATTTGATAAATCTTAACCTCTGGGTTGATTTACCCCAAACAGGCATACCATGAGTATGTCGGTTCTAAAACACCTGAGAAGAGTTAGTTTAATCAACCTCCAACTGGTTACCCAGAGTTTATGTACGTGCACGGTGCATATATAAAGACATTTTCAATGGATCGTCGATTTCACGAGTCACCATGGAAACTCAAAGCAAAAAAAAGAGAGTGGCGTATTTCACAGAGGCGGAGTTGGAGGTTTTAACACTAGGTTTACTGGATTTTTATTTTCTGGTGCGGGTCCCGAGGTGTGATTCCCCCCTGTTGAGATTTTCACAGTTCTTCAGCCCTGCTTTTGTTGTGCAAACACCCACATCACCTGTGAGGCCTGGCTCATTTGCATTTGTTCACTCAGAGTAGCACAGATCCAAGGCAGGCCAAACCTCAGTCTGTGACGGAAACCTTCACGACGTATCTATACAAAATAGTCTGTTTAATTTATATAAAAAATTTGTGTGCTAAGGTTTGTCATTGCCATAGTACATATCGTATTTATATAACCCTTGTGCAGACCTGGGGTCTATTTGACTCATCTGGAAAGTTTAATGTGTCATAACTTGGGTTTCCTTCCACATATTTGCCTGAAATTTACCAGGGTTGAACTATGTGTTTGTAAAATAAATACATTCCTCCTCAAGTCCTCCCGGGTCAATTTGACCTGGCCACATTTAGTGGGGCAATAGGTCACACTTTTTCCCTTTTCAGTGCAATGAACATACATACAGACACAAAAATGCACACATAAAATGTCCACTAACACACGCACCCAAAACACACACTCACACACCACAGACACACACACACACACACACACACACACACACACACACACACACACACACACACACACACACACACACACACACACACACACACACACACACGCACACACACACAAACACACACACACACAAATTGGGCATTGCATTTCATTATGCCTTTTGATACACTTTTGATATGCCTTTGCCTAGCAGAGGAGTGTGTATGAGACATGAGGAGTGTGTATGGAACAGTAAGAGTGTGTATGAGACATGAGGAGTGTGTATGAGACATGAGGAGTGTGTATGAGATATGAGGAGTGTGTATGAGACATGAGGAGTGTGTATGGAACAGTAAGAGTATGTATGAGACATGAGGAGTGTGTTTGGAACAGGGAGAGTGTGTATGAGACATGAGGGGTGTATGAGACATGAGGGAGGAGTGTTCATGGAATAGTAAGAGTGTGTATGAGACATGAGGAGTGTGTATGAGACATGAGGAGTGTGTTTGGGACAGTAAGAGTGTGTATGAGACATGAGGAGTGTGTATGAGACATGAAGAGGAGTGTGTATGAGACATCCCTTACTTAGGAAAGAATGAAAATATACATACAGAATAAAATGATGTCATTTCATTTTCATTGGCCATCAATGAATTATAACACCAAAAGTGAATTTTGAGATGGAACAAGAACGCAACATGCCTGCACAGAAGATGCACCGTGGTACTGGGAAGCCCTGTCTGAGCCAGACGACAAAAGACGGCACTGTGTGGGTAGAGGAGGACATTGGAAAGCCCAGTACAGAAGCAAATCACTGCGCAAGCTGGACCCTGGGCGACTGGGGTACTTTCTCAAGTAAGGAGATGCATTGCAGACATATTTGGTCTCCAAATCCGTGGCCATCCAGAACTTGATCCCAAATTTGTCTGGCTTGGTTGCGATATACTGTGTGAATGGACAATAAACCATGGTAGGGAACAGCTGTTAATCTATGGTCATGTGTTTTCCTGGAGGGAAACTCTCAGCACAGTTCTTGTTGAAGCATGTCCAGATGTCGGAGACCGCAGCAAATTTGTCTGTTAGAAGGTGTTGCATAATTGAAATGAATCTATCTCTTGGCATTGTCTCTGAAAGCCAGGAGATTGTTTTGAACACATTTTGACCATTTATAATGTCAGTAAATAATAAAACCTGTTTTTTCCAGGTCAAATTGACTTGAATGGCTATAAATTAAAAATTCTACAGTGATCACCCTTCTGTGTGATCAGCTTACATTTGTGAACATTTTACACTTGTTATGTCTATTTGCCTACCAGATGCCATCTGATCACCCAAAAACAGGCTACACACACACACACACACACACACACACACACACACACACACACACACACACACACACACCACTCAAAAACTTGGCATAATTTATTGTGAATAAAACTTCCTTTGCACCTCTTATGTGCTTTATTATATTTAATTTATAAACAATAAACCTCATGATATTATGCCATGATTTTAAGCAAAATAAGCAGAAATTATTAAATATTATTTTGGATAACCACTGGCTGGTGTATGTCAAACATCCCCAGGTCAAAGCTGACTGAAGCAACTAAATTCATGAATTACAGAGAGAAAACAAATATGATTTGACTTGAGAAGGAATGTATTTATATTACGAACACATAGTTCAACAAAAATAGACAAAATTAATTTTACTTGCAAAGTTCATAATTTGGAACAATCTTGGTAAATTTCAGGCAAATATGTGGAAGGAAACCCAAGTTATGATGCATTAAACTTTCCAGATGAGTCAAATAGACCCCAGATCTGCAAAGGGTTATATAAATATGATATGTACTATGGAAATGACAAACCTTAGCACACAATTTTTTTTTAATACAAATTAAACAGACTATTTTGTATAGATAGGCCGTGAAGGTTTCCGTCACAGACAGAGGTTTGGCCTGCCTTGGATCTGAGCTACTCTGAGTGAACAAATGCAAATGAGCCAGGCCTCACAGGTGATGGGGGCGTTTGCACAACAAAAGCAGGAGAACAATGGAGCTGTAGGGGTGCTAGTAGGTGTGAGGTCCAGGGATTTTACGCAAATTTGCGCAGGTTTAGCAAATCTATAATGCACGCTTATGAGGAGTTTAAGCTAATAATATTAAAAAGAAGCAATACAGCTGCATCGGCTAAAGCAAGAGAGTTGGCTTGGCAAAAAATAACGGACAGAGTAAATGCGTGAGTGTATTAAATTACAAATTTGTTATTGGCTCCCATTTTATTATAATGCAAAATAATGAAGTATGACTTATACATCCTTTTGAATAAGTTATATCACTATGAAAGCATTTACTTTTCCTGCCATTTATTTCTTTAGTTTAAAATAATAATGTATATTTCTTATTTAATAAGGTGTAATCCTTCTGGAGCCACAAGAACGTTAAGCCATGTCAAAATGAAACACAAAAACATTCTGCAAAAATGTAATATTTGATTACACAATTACTGAACTATTATTATAATAGGATTTAGTATATTCGTTCTGTCATGTAGCTAATAGAAAGAAGACTGAAGCCCGTCTAACTGGCGGGGGCCACCACCACCTCCCCTCACCCCATCTGAGGAGCTGGCTCTGTCCCTTAATAAAGGGCGACCAGTGGTTGCTGGCATTCCAGGAGGCAGTTCATCGCACACACCATGCACCACAAGTGATGGTGAAAAAAATGGTGAAATGTAAGTTTACCTCTATGATTTGTTTTCATTTTTTGTCTTAATAAATGACTATCTCTGTCAATTAAAGGCTTTTAGAACAAGACTAATTTTTACATAGGCTTATTTTATGTAACTGCATATGATGTATAGGCTACTGTGATATTAGTCTGACATGTTACTCTTTTCATGTATTATTTTCTTTGATAATATTGAGAATTTAATGGGTTGTGTGTTCTTATAGATACTGATGGACAGATTATTATTGGACCCTCCAGAAAGAACACAGTCTGTCACAGTTGTAAGTGATTTGTTGTCAGGTACCTTTAGTTGCTTTTAGGTTGGTTTTTTTGTTTGTTTGTTTTTTGCCAGATAATGTATACTTGAATATTTCTCCTGTAGGATGAAGATGATGAAGATGATGAAGAGACCACATCTGCTGTGACAGAAGTGGACAATGCTGGTAGATCCACTGAGGTATGATGCATACCATTATTATGTATGGCCCCTTTTTGCATTAGAGTAACAAACTGTCATTGTCCATTCACAGTACATACCTAAGCATTTGCCCACAGATGAGGGTCCTTCAACCTCAGCACACAATCTGAGCAGGGTAAGAATTAGTGTCCAGGTGTCCATATTTGAATTTTATTGTCTGACCAAACAATCTCATTCATTACATTTTTTCCACCTTCCTAGTTGCCAGCAAAGGAGCTGTATAAGGTCCATCTTCAAAAACAAATAAGAAAAAGTGACACGAAGATGGACCTTATACAGCTTCAAATGGAAGAGAAAATGCTCCTCATTAAAAAAGCAGCACTTGAAATTGAATTACTGGAGCACATTTAGGTCTGAATATTAATCTGTTGCATGTTAAAAGTGTTGAGTGTGTATATATATATATATATATATATATATATATATATATATACACATATATATGTGTATAAAGCAATATAAAAAAAAACATTTTATTGAATTTTACTTTTATTGTTTTTCAGGAAATAAAGAAATAATCCAGACCAGTGCAAAAAAATTAATAAAAGTCATTTTGACAGATCCAGTCTCTCAAAATTCTTCCGTCTCTGTTGGCCTCTAAAATCTGTAGATGTTCCTCTGGGCCATCTTCCTCAATACAAGGAGGGTGGCTCTCTCCTCTTATAGTGGCAATATTGTGAAGCACAACACAAGCCACTACAATGTAGCATGCGCTTCTGGACTGACCCGGAGCCCACGCAGACACTGAAACCGAGATTTGAGGATCCCTATAAGTCATCTCCACCTTGGCCCGTGTTCGGCTGTGAGCCAGGTTAAACTGTGTCTGTGGTCCAGGCTCAGGTTCAGGGTAGGGTGTCATTAAATAGGGCAGACAAGGGTATCCTCTGTCCCCCAGCAAGTAACCATTGTACTGTCCTGTAATGATTGAAGTGTACAACACAAATATAGTAAAAAAGGGGGGGGAGGACAATTGTATAAAGCAAAACATACCCTGCTGAAATTTCTGGCATAATGATGACTTGCGGAAAATTCTGGCATCATGCACAGATCCCAGCCATTTTGCCTCGACATTGGTAATGATTTGGGTTGCCTCACATGTTACCTAGTTAGTGGAAAAAGTAATGACTTTAATGATTTTAAGAAGGGAAAAAATTAAGTTGTTACCTGCACATTGATACTATGAATAGATTTTCTATTAACAGTCTCCCTCATTTTTTGTTGGAGCTTGAATGTGAGTGCCATTAATGCACCCAATTACATTTGGAAACCCTGAAACAGAAAGTTATGGAAGTGTGTGTGCGCATAATGAATATATGTATAGATATAAATAATATGACTAAATATTAAATATGCGTCATAGATTTTACTACAAAAGACAAACCTGCCACTCTGTGGAATTCGTCTTTAATAACAAGCAGAGGTTTATGGCCAGGGAACTGCACAAACGCGGGTAAGAACTGTTTTAGTGCCAGACATACTGTATGAACGGCTCTACACACAGTTGCCTTTCTCACATGCTCTGAATCGCCCACACTGTACAAAAAATGGCCAGACTAAGTGCTAAGCGCAGAACCGCGGTTTGTCACATTTGCGATATGCGGTTTTAAAAGACGTGTTAAATAAACTAACGAATCTTTTGAAAAACGATAACGCTCTTTCAAATATTCATTAGGGTATGCAAACACATCAATACGCGGTCTTATAACCCTCTCCCGACGAAAAAAAACTCGTATAATTTGTGCTTCTATGTCCACAGGATCCTCATCAAAAGGGCACGCCATGCTCACCAACCTTCTGCAACGAAGTTACACTGAAACCTGTTCCCGAGCAGGTTATCTTCAGAGAGTTAGTTGCTATGGTTACATACATACCCAGAAAGTTACCTCCGTTTTTGGAACCGAAAGTTGATGTTATCCACGAACTTACCCTTAAACACACCCAGGTATGTCACATAACCTGCTTTCTGGAATACCCCACAGGTATGAGGAAGATGTATTGCAAACAATGTCTAGCTTTAATGCGGGTCGGGTGGCGTGAGTAATGTGCAGTCTCTGTACTTCAGTTTAACAGCGGGTTATTTGAAGGCTGCGTATCCTGAGCGGTGAAATGATGAATGAACTCATCTATCCGCATTTGGTAAGTTTTGTTTGGGTTTGCTAGGGGGAATTTCGGTATGTATTTTTTTGTATGTATCATTTATATCTTGTATCATCGTTTGTATTATTTATTTGTTATATGATTCTCCTTTACTGCAGTTCGGTTTTTTCCTCTGCTGCGCGCCGAGTGAATAACATCGGTTTACAACCATATAAAGCAGGAGTGTCAAACTCAAATTCACAGTGGGTCAAAATATAAAACAGAGATAAAGTCACGAGCCAAACTGATCTGTAATGTTCAACCTTTTTCATATGAAAACAAACTTTTAGTTTTGCTTAAACACAGGATTTGGAACATCCAGAGCTTGATATTACAAGCACATAAGAAATTAAATTTGAAATAAAAGACACATAAGGCCATCCTTAAAAATATTTTGGTTTGCAGTAACAGTAAAAAAAAAAATAAGGGGGTCGGTAGGTAGGTCTATATATATTTTTTTAAGTTTCAAAGTAAAAAGAAAAAGTACAATTTTGGTGATTGTGATTACATAGGTTACTTTAAACAAATTAGCATATCGTGACGTCACTGACTGGGTCTTCAACCCGTGCCTGCGGGCGCATCATTGCAAACCTTATTTTGATGCTGGACACAGTTTTTTTCAGAACTTCGTGCCAAGTTAAAGTGGTGTTGAGCTGTTTTAATGCATTTTTAGATGTATTATGGTGCCCGAACCCGTTAATATTATTTTATTGCTTTTGTATCAGTTGTTTGAAGAGTAAAATAAAAGGTCGGTCTGACTTAAATTGAGTCGGTCCTAAATTGACAAGGTCGGTCGGGTTACGGCAAAAAAATAATATTTTTAAGGATGGCCTCAGTGGTGTTCGTTTCGCAAACTTTGACCATACACTTTTTGACAAACTCTCCCTCATTAAAGGGCCGGGCAGATGTTGCGATCTCTGCTGCCACAATAAAACTAGCCTTTACGGCAGCTTCACTTTTTATTTTGCTTTCATGATCATAGTCTGCCGGGGAACCAGACTTTTTTTCATCTTCTCCGCCTTCTGGAGCTTCTGCTTTACGTCCAGGTCCTTATACTTCTCATAATGTTTCGTTTCATAGTGTCTTCTTATGTTATATTCTTTCGTTACAGACACGTTAGCTCTAGCACACAAGACAAACTGGTTGTTAACGACTGTCAACAGAGAATGAGGGGCGCTTGCTGTTCGTGACTACAGTACGTGTCAATACAGTGGCAAGGCATTCTGGGATTTGTAGTATTAGCGGAGCATGCGGCTAGCCTGCTGTAATGCACATTTGATATGATCTCGCGGGCCAAATATAATTACACCGCGGGCCAAATTTGGCCCACGGGCCAGAGTTTGACGCCTCTGATTTAAAGGGACTTCTGCTGCTGCCGTCTGGTTTCTGTGATAGTTTTAACTGACCTTTCCTGGTCTACTTTGGGGTCGAAGATCGTGCATTTCTCAGGGCTGGTAAGCACGACCTGACCGCTCCTTTTAGTCCTGTTTTCCTCAAACTTTTAATACGTTTCTCATTGTGTTTCTGTTTAAGATTTGTATATGATGAACCATAGGGTGCTTGGTGACTTCCGTATTACGGTGGAATTGTGACTTGTGGGTAACCCCAGCCCTGTACATAATTATTATATTTTGTTTTGTTTATTTGGAAGTTGTGTAAATTGGTTGTTTAGCATTCCTTTGGTCTGATCGTTTATTTTTGTTATGTGTGTAAATTTTTTTTTTTTACCAGTGAGGATGTTTTCTTTTCGTTAAGTTTGCTTTTTTAATTTCGGTTGGTGCAATTTGGTGTGCATTGTCACTGGAGAGAAAGCTGTTATGAATGGCACCATAGTACTGAGCCTATTTTAAGTGATTTTTCTATCTTAAATTCAAGTTTTCAATAAACATTGTATTTTTATGATGCCCACGTTTCCTGCCTACACTTGTTTATAAGGGAATCGAACTTGTGTGATTTAAATTGGCGTGTGCACACAGAGCTTCAGACTTCCTCGCAGAAGCGCTCCCATAGCATCAGCCCCGATGCAGCATCTAGGTCCCTTCTCAGGGAACCGGGTTGCATACGTAACCTGGTGTAGTTTCTCATTCTTTTATGCATTGTTTGTACAGAGGCTGAAAATTACATTTCTTCACTAATATGTTTCCAGTGACCTGGGGCTCTTGGTATGACCATGTGAAAGGTTACTGGAAAGAAAAAGAGAAGAGGAATATTCTTTACCTTTTCTATGAGGATATGAAAGAGGTAGGTGAGTTTTTCAATGTCTCTCAGCCAGTGATATGATGTAGTGTTCACAATATGTTCTATATATATGAAAATGTATGCTTAGGTTAGGGATACTCCAAATTTCTGGCACAAGTGACACAAAAATATTATTTATTGTTCATTTGAACTTGTATAGGTTGATTTTCATACCCATTATTTACTCAGTTTTGTTCTAAATTCAGAACCCTCGCAGAGAAATAGTGAAAATAATGGGGTACTTGGACCTGTCATTATCTGATGCCATTATTGATAAGATTGTGAAGTTGACATCCTTTAAAGTTATGAAGGACAACCCAATGGCCAACTACTCATTCATGCCAAAGGAAATGTATGACCAGTCCATCTCTACTTTCATGAGAAAAGGTCTGAATGTATAACGTTAATAACATTTCTCCTGTTTCTGCCAAAGTCACTGTCACATTAAAATATAATTATTGTGTTTCTTTTTCACAGGGGAGGTTGGAGACTGGACCAACTACTTCACACCAGCTCAGTCCCAGATGTTTGATGAGGACTATGCCAGACAAATGGCTGACATGGACATTCCTTTTCGCACCAAAATATGAAAAACGTCAAGAAGAATCAAAACCTGCACTTTAAGATGAATCAAAAATCAATCAAAATGTCAGATTTTGCTGATTTATGCTCCTGTACAAACAACCTGTACAAACATTATTCATTTTTGACTGCATTTTGATCTGAACTTGATAGGGCAAAATATTTGACTGTAAATATATAATGTTCTAAAATTAACCAATAATGTGGAATGAGATATGCCATGCAGCATATATATTATAAAATGCAATCAATAACAAGTGCACCAAACCAAAGCAGAAAGACCTCCTAACCAAAGACAGCACCATTTTTGGCAAAAGTTTTTAAAAATTGTTTGATGTATAATCATTTACAGCATTGTTGACCCGAACAATTAATACATAAGATATATTTACATTTACATTTACATTTACAGCATTTGGCAGACGCCCTTATCCAGAGTGACGTACATAAGTGCTTAAATCTCTAACACTGAATACATTAATGCTGGTCCACTAGGTTACATACTTAAGATACCATGAGTTTAAAACATTTGTTCAAAGTTACAATGAAAAAAAGTGTCAAAGGGTTTTTTTTTTTGTTTGTTTTTTTTTTTAAATGCAAAGGATAAGGAAAGAAGTGCTAGTTGAAGTGCTTCCTGAATAAGTAGGTCTTCAACCGCCGCTTGAAAATAGCCAGTGACTCAGCTGTCCGGACCCCTAGGGGAAGTTCATTCCACCACCTTGGTGCCAGTACAGAGAAGAGTCTTGTAGTATACTTGCCTCTTACCCTGAGAGATGGTGGAACCAGTCGAGCAGTGCTGGTAGATCGGAGGTTGCGGGGTGCAGTGCGAGGAATGATGAGGGCTTTGAGGTAAGAGGGAGCTGGTCCATTTTTGGCTTTGTAGGTCAGCATCAGTGTTTTGAACCGGATGCGTGCAGCTACCGGAAGCCAGTGGAGGGATCGCAGCAGCGGGGTGGTATGCAAGAACTTTGGCAGGTTGAAAACAAGCTGGGCAGCTGCATTTTGGATCATTTGCAGAGGACGGATTGCGTTCATAGGTAGACCTGCCAGCAGTGCATTGCAGTAATCCAGTCTAGAAATGACAAGAGACTGAACAAGTACCTGGGCAGTCTGTGTGGACAAAAATGGCCGAATCCTTCTAATGTTGTAGAGAAGAAACCGACATGAGCGAGTCACATTTGCAACATGAGAGGAAAAGGACAGTTGATTGTCCATGGTTACCCCAAGGTTGCGAGCTGTGGCTGAAGGGGAGATCAGCTCGTTGTGCAAGGATATAGCAAAATCGTGACCTGGGGATGAATCACCTGGGATGAACAGCAGTTCAGTTTTGCTAGGATTGAGCTTTAACTGATGAGCAGTCATCCATGATGAAATTTCTGCCAGACATGCTGAGATCCGGTCAGAAGCTGTGGCATCTGAGGGTGGGAAAGAGAAAATAAGTTGTGTATCATCAGCATAGCAGTGGTAAGAGAACCCATGTGATGAAATAACTTCACCAAGAGAGTGAGTATACAAGGAGAAAAGACGAGGACCAAGTACTGAGCCCTGTGGGACGCCAGTGGAGAGTCTGCGTGGAGCAGATGTCACTCCCCTCCATGTTACTTGATATGAGCGTCCTTCCAGGTAGGAGGCAAACCATTCCCAAGCTGATCCGCAAATCCCAAGACTCTTGAGGGAGGATAAGAGAGTCTTGTGGTTGACCGTATCGAACGCTGCTGAAAGGTCAAGGAGGATAAGGACGGATGATAGTTTGGCTGATCTAGCAGTATGTAGCTTCTCAGAGACATCCAAAAGGGCTGTCTCTGTAGAGTGAGCTGCTTTAAAGCCAGACTGTTTGGGATCTTGGAGGTTGTTCTGTGAGAGATAGACAAACAGTTGATTATAGACAATGCGTTCAAGAATTTTTGAAAGAAATGAGAGAAGTGATACCGGTCTGTAGTTACTGATGTCTGATGGATCCAGAGCAGGTTTCTTTAGGATGGGAATAACCCTTGCTCTCTTGAAAGTAGTTGGTACCTGACCAGATGCTATGGATCTATTGACGATAGTGGAAATGAAGGGCAAGAGGTCTTGTGAGATGGTCTGGAGCATAGTGGTAGGGAGTGGATCCAATGGGCAGGTGGTAGGATTGCAGGACTGGATGAGTTGTAAAATCTCTTCTGCTGCCACAGTTGAGAAATGTAACAACGAAGGTGTAGGGGAATCCATACTCTGAGATGTAAGTGCAGTCGGGGCTGAAGTGAAGGTCCGGCAGATTTCCTCAATCTTCTCCTGGTAGAAAGAAGCAAAGTCTTCTGCAGTCAGGGAGGATGAAGAAGGTGGAGCCGGGGGGTTGAGCAGAGAAGAGATGATGTTGTGGAATTTCCAAGGGTCATGTGAGGAAGCTTCAAGCTTTTATATAACATAAGCTTTTATATAATATAATATAAACAATTGTGCTTGGTGCACCTCATTTCCTCATGTTCAATAAAAAAACGGGAAGTGAATACATTAAAAAAAAAAATGACACTTCATATATTTTTTCTTTTTATACATTTAATGTTGTGAAACGTTGGCGGAACAAGTCCGTTCTTGTTATCACTTAGTATAGCAACTATAAACAGTCGTTCCCTCATCAGCCTGTCTTTTTTTTCTTGATACGACAAAAAAATGCATATTGTCATGTTACAGAGAAACTGCAAAAGTGTAACCTCTGCCTTGAAGACCTTCTGAGTGTCAGAAAAGCTAATGCTACAGCTTTATGTGCGACTGGTACAAAGCACTGACAATGGAGACTCCTTCCATAAATGTTAAACAAATATTAAATATTGTTTCACTGAACAACGGCTGTGCTACTGTTTCTGTTATATAAAAAAATCTTTTGACTTCTGTCTAATAAAACTTGATGTTCAATTGATTTTGATGTTTAAAGATAAACCATCAAGCAGACCCATTCTAATGATATTTCTGTATCCACAACCAACTATGCTGAATATGTTTTATTTGACCAAAATGATAAAGTTATGGTTAAAAATTATAATAATTCAAATGTACAGTAAATGCTTATGCTAACAGAACAAAAATCAGCATGTGTAAAAAAAAGGACAAGGAATAGATTATACAAATTTAACAAAAAATGTAACTTTAATACATTTATTATTAGATTTAAGAATAAAATGAATCATAAGTCAAACACTAATTTGGAACCGTTTCCCTATATATTAATTTAATTATTTCCATAAACAGTTTTTTTTAAATAGATTTTCTGAGATGAGATTTTCTATCAGTCAGTTTTAAAGAAATGACTACAAAATAAAAACAAGCTGCAGCACAACAGCAACAGCAACAGTGTCACTGCATTGCATTTAACAATTGCAAACAAAATAATCCGCCTTGCATCCAGCCATCTATCTCTTTTTCTCTTCTTTTTTAAAAACACACACACATACACACACACATACAAATGTTCAAGAACTACACAAATCTGAACAAAACACATAACTTTTTGGATACCTTGCTTTCGTTACTTGGTAACTGAGGGAGGGAACTGGTTTAGGCTGTAAGCAAATAGAAGAATTACAGAAAGGATGATGGGCTGAAAGTGGGTAAGATAGTTCAAATGGAATGATGGAATGAGGATGGAATATATTTAGTGATAGATAGATAGATAGATAGATAGATAGATAGATAGATAGATAGATAGATAGATAGATAGATAGATAGATAGATAGACAGATAGATAGATAGATATATAGATAGATAGATATAGTTAATGTGATATATATATATTCCGAGTTATCTTAAGTCTACACTTTAATTCTTGACATCGTATTTACTTGTCCCGCAGCGTCAGCTTTTAGCCAGCGAGCATAACTAGCCTGTTAGCTCGGCTACCGCTAGTACAAGCTCTCGCATCTTCCACATTTTCATTTCACAGACTGGAGTGAGAGGCAGGGAGTTGACCTGCTCAGTCCAGTGGCTCGCTCCCACCCTGCTCTCCTCCATGTCCTTTCTCATCTTTTAGAAACAAGTGATATACAATAAATAAATCAATAAACAGGTTAAATAGTCCGCTTCTAGCCGGCTAGCCCAACTAGCCTATTAGCTCGGCTACCGCTACCACAATCTGTTGTACTTGCTCTGTAACACCATGCCGGTTACGTCTCTGCCTTTGAGTGCAGGTGAGGACGCATTGGAGCTGCACTCGGTAGAACTCCAGCTGGTTGCTGTGGAGAAGCAGATCCGCGAACTACAGGTGAAGCAGGCCGAGCTGCGGGAGCGGAAAGCCACGCTGGAAGCTCCCCGGTCGGTCGCTCACCTGTCTCAGGTAAACTCCCAGGATGTAGTTACCACTCCCTCCACCTCTACCCCGCGTGTTTCTCTGTCCAGGCCCAACACACCGATGAAGTGGCCTGCCCAGGAGCTGTTCACTCCGGCGCCAAGACACCGCAGGCCCTGGGTGCAGCAGCGGAGGACGCGTGCCGGTCCCCGGCCTAGGACCTCTCCCCCTCCACCACCGCCGGTCTTCGAGATCCCCACCCAGAACCGCTTTGCCCCCCTTCGCAAGACGGACTGCGACAACGTGATCATCGGAGACTCCATCGTCCGCCACGTCCGTGCTACGGTGGCTAAAGGTAAGGCTCGCACTCACTGCTTACCTGGTGCTCGTGTTCTTGATGTCTCTGCACAGGTACCAGTCGTGAGCAGAAACACCAGAGCTTTGGTTCTTCATGTCGGCTCGAATGACACCAGCCTGAGGCAGTCGGAGATCCTGAAGAGGGACTTCAACACCCTGGTGGAGACGGTTCGCAGCACAGCGCCCACGACGAGGATCATCGTGTCTGGACCGCTTCCAACTTACCAGCGAGGAATTGAAAGGTTCAGTAGACTTTTTGCTTTAAATGAATGGTTACAGTCATGGTGTCAGGCTCAGAAACTACTCTTTATCAATAATTGGAATGTTTTCTGGGAGCGTCCTAGGCTATTCCGTGCTGACGGCCTGCACCCCAGCAGAGTTGGAGCGGAGATCCTCTCGGACCACATCTCCAGGGCGCTGAACACCTTCTGACTGGTAAACTACTCTTTAAATTTAAATCTCAATAGCCATCCTTCACCTCAGCACATTGACACAGAAAATGCACACATAGCTCACCCTATAGAAATTGTGTCTGTTCCCCGAGCAGTGAGATCCAAAAGTAAATACACGAGAAGTTCTCGAAATAATCTTACTGTAATTAGACCAGAAAAATGCCAAAGAAACAAACAAAAACAGTTCTTAAGGTTTGGACTTCTGAACATTAGATCTCTTGCACCCAAAGCACTTATTGTAAATGAAATGATCTTAGATAATAGCCTTACTGCACTCTGCCTCACCGAAACGTGGATTAAACCAAATGAATACATCAGTCTAAACGAGTCTACACCATCAGGATATATCTATAAGCACGAGCCTCGTCTGACTGGTCGTGGAGGTGGTGTCGCCACTATCCTTAGTGATTACCTCACTGTTACCCAGAGAACACAGCATAGATTTAGCTCTTTTGAAGTGCTCGTCCTTAATGTTACACTATCGCACATGCACAAGAAGAAATCCTTGATGTCTCTTGCTCTAGCGACCGTGTACAGACCCCCAGGGCCCTACACAGTTTTCCTTAGAGAATTCACAGATTTTCTCTCAGACCTATTGATTAACTTTGACAAAGCATTAATTGTAGGAGACTTTAACATTCATGTTGACGACACAAACGCTTTAGGACTCACATTTATGGACTTACTAAACTCACTTGGGCTCAAACAAAACATCACTAGTGCAACTCATCGACGTAACCACACACTAGATTTAATAATATCACACAGAATAGATGTCACTGATATAGATATCATACCTCAAAGTGATGACATCACAGACCATTACCTCATAATGTACACACTACCTATAGAACAGACTAACTGTGTCTCACCACGTTATCGACTCGGTAGAACCTTTATTCCGACCACCAAAGACAGATTCACAAATAACCTGCCTGATCTGTCTGGACTTCTTACTGTACCCTCAAACTCAAACGACCTAGATGCAATGACTAACAGCATAGACGCTATATTCACTAGCACATTAGACATTGCCCCAGTCAGATTACAGAAGGTTAGAGATAAAACACTTGCACAATGGTATAATAGTCATACTCACACCATCAAGAGGGAGACCCGTAACCTCGAACGGAAATGGAGAAAACCAAAATTAGAGGTGTTTAGAATTGCGTATAAGGACAGTATGTCCAGCTATAGACAGGCTCTAAAAGCTGCTAGGGCTGAGCACCTGAGCAAACTCATAGAAAATAACCAGAACAATCCCAGGTTTTTATTTAGCACAGTGGCTAGTTTAACAAAAAATCAGAAATCTGAACACACTATTCCATCACATTTCAGTAGTGAGGACTTTATGAGATTCTTCACTGATAAAATCGAAAGTATCAGGAATAAAATAGGTGACGCTCAACATATGAGAGCAACCAGTGACACAATCTCACCTAAGGCTTTACAGAGCTTTACAAGTACAGGACAGGAAGAGTTAGATAAACTTATTACTACAGCTAAATCAACAACATGTTCACTAGACCCCATCCCAACTAAACTACTGAAAGAAGTGTTACATAAAGCTGGTGAGCCTCTTCTTAATATCATTTACTCCTCGTTATCTTTAGGTTACGTCCCGAAGTCTTTTAAGTTGGCAGTTATTAGGCCACTCATCAAAAAACCTAACTTAGACCCTAATGAACTATCAAATTACAGACCTATCTCACACCTTCCGTTTATGTCTAAAATACTTGAAAAGGTTGTGTCTGTTCAACTGAGCTCCTTCTTACAGGAGAACAACATCCTTGAAGAGTTTCAGTCAGGTTTCAGGCCCCATCATAGCACAGAAACTGCGCTTGTTAAAGTTACAAACGACTTGTTCTTAGCTTCGGACGAAGACTGTATCTTTTAATATTTTTTAGTTTTTACTATTAGTTCTACTTGACCTTAGTGCTGCATTCGACACTATAGATCACAACATTCTTCTAGATCGCTTACAATATTACACAGGTATTCATGGTCAGGCTTTAAGCTGGTTTAGATCCTACCTGTCCGACCGATACCATTTTGTAGAATTAAATGGTGAATCCTCCAGTTTATTACCAGTTAATTATGGGGTCCCTCAAGGATCGGTTCTAGGACCTCTGCTTTTCTCTATATACATGCTTCCATTAGGGAACATTATTAGAAGACATGGGATTAGTTTCCATTGTTATGCTGATGACACACAGTTATATATCTCATCAAAACCAGATGAAATAGCCACAGTGTCCAAATTAACTCAGTGCCTTAGAGAGATAAAAGACTGGATGAGCTGCAACTTTCTATTGTTAAACTCCGATAAGACAGAAATACTACTCATAGGTCCAAAAACCAGTGCACAGAAACTCTCACAACTTAACTCCCATTTAGAGGGATGTACTGTTACTAGTAGCTCGGCAGTGAAAGACCTCTGTGTTATATTAGACAGTAACTTGTCTTTTAAAAATCATATCGCTCATACTACCAAAACAGCCGTCAACATTGCCAAGCTGAGAAACATCCTGTCTGTATCTGATGCTGAGAAGCTAGTTCATGCATTCATGACCTCTAGACTGGACTATTGTAATGCATTACTAGGTGGTTGTCCTGCATCTTTAATAAATAGGTTACAGTTAGTCCAGAATGCAGCTGCCAGAGTTCTCACTAGGACAAGAAAGTATGACCATATAACCCCAATTTTATCATCTCTACACTGGCTACCTGTTAAGTATAGAATTGACTACAAACTGCTGCTACTTACGTACAAGGCTCTTAATGGTTTAGCTCTCATGTATCTAACTAGTCTTCTAACACGTTACAATCCTTCACGCTCTCTGAGATCACAAAACTCAGGACTTCTGGAAGTTCCCAGAATATCTAAGTCTACTAAAGGTGGTAGAGCGTTTTCTTATTTAGCTCCCAAACTTTGGAATAGTCTTCCTGATAGTGTTCGGGGCGCAGACACACTTTCCCAGTTTAAATGTAGATTAAAAACTCATCTCTTTAGTCAAGCGTACACATAATACATCCCATAATATCATGCACCAGTACATGAGACCAGCACATTTTTATGAACAGCAGATATGTTAATCCCTTTCCACTGCTTCTCTCTTTGTACCTATCCCGAGGCATCCAGACACTGTACCAGCTCCAAACGTCCTCTGTGGGACGAAGCCTTTGGACGTCCACTGAGCCGAGGCCGACTCTAAGAATCCTGAGACATCTCCAGTTAGACTCTGTGGTACTCAGGAGATCAGAAGTCCTTGAACCTTACACCAATACAACATTTAACTGACTGTATATTACAATCACACCCCAGTGTCACCCATATGAGGATAGGTTCCCCCTTGGGTCCGGTTCCTCTCAAGGTTTCTTCCTTTACCAATTTAAGGGAGTTTTTCCTTGCCACTGCTGCCTGAGTCACCTCAGACTTGCTCATAGGGGAATAAATACATACACACTGTGAACTATATACAACTAATAATAATCTAGAATTTTTATTCTGTTAATTCTTATTTCTTTTATTATTCGTTAATTCCTTTATCATTAATTATGTTTACCTTCTGCTCTGTGTTTATGTTCTGTGTAATGTATTGTCATTTTGGCAGTGTTTCTTTAAGTGCTACTTAGGCCTCCGTAGTTGATGTTATGACTCCTCCTACTTTTGCATATGCGCGGCAGTACTGAATAAAGAACCAAACACGTCTTATTACTGAAACTGCGTGTCAGTAGCATTACTTTACATGGTGTCAGAAGTCTGTCAGGAAGAGATACTAAACAGAGTATGGCATCATCACAGTTTGATCACCCTAAGATCGACTGGGATGCTCCAGATTTGTTCCAAGAGTATGAAAGATTTCGGAGCCACGTCACATTCGTGTTTGACGGCCCGCTATCGGAGCAAACGGCTAAGCAGCGTGCAGGCTGGCTGGGCACATGGATCGGTGAGCAGGGCAGAGAGATATATAAGACGCTACACTGGGGCGAAGGTGAGAAAGATGACCCGTCTAAAGTCCTGGACAAGTTTAGTACCTATATAAGGCAGAGGAAAAATAAGAGAATAGCCAGACACCGATTTAAACAAAGAAAACAAGGAGTCACGGAAGGTTTTGATCACTTTGTGAAAGATTTGAGACTTCTGCTCATGGATTGCGAGTTTGGTGATCCAGATGATATGTTAATCGATGCAATAATCGCGGGTGTCAGAGAAAAGCGCGTCCAAGAGAGACTGTTAGACAAAGGGGAAGATTTAACGCTTCCAAAAGCAATTGAAATCGCCCAGCAGTTTGAACTGTCACAGAAGCAAATTAAAATTGTCAGAGAAGAAGAATCTCAGGTGCAAGCAGTGAAGATGAAAACAAAATACCAAACAGCAGACAAGAAAGCATTTCAGAAAAATCAGACAAAATTTGTGCAGAAAGACATACATGCAAACCGACCAACAACCTGTCCAAGTTGTGGCAAAGACCAACGCCATAAGTGGAATCAAGGTAAATGTCCAGCAAAAGGCTCTGTATGCTCGTACTGTCACAAACCGAACCACTGGGTGGCAGTATGCCGAAAAAGATCAGTAAACGCAGTCAGTGTGCAGATGCGATCAGAATCAGATGATGAGATGCTGAGCATAAATATCACACAATCAAATGAGCACAGTGATGATAAATGGACAGCAGACATTGAAATTCTGTCTCAGAAGGTGCCATTCCGAATTGATACTGGTGCAAGATGTAACACATTGACTTTAAGTAGTTATCAGGCACTCCTGCATGATGGTGAGCTTAGATGCTCTAATCGAGTGCTGAAGTCCTACTCTAACCACAAGCTGAAGCCTATAGCTGCGGTTGACCTTCTGGCTAAAAATAAGGATGCTGAGATTTTAACAGAATTTGAGATTGTGGACATCTCTCAGGAAAATGTACTCAGCGGTGCGACAGCAGAAGCATTAGGCTTAGTTATGCGACTTGATGCATTGCAGCCTACTAACAAAGGAAATAAGACGCATTACGGTCATACGACAACGGAACAAAAAGTGCCAATTGGACTAGACGATTACCCAGAGCTGACTCACACTACTGGAACTTTACCAGGCAAATACACAATTAAAATTGATCCTGATGCAAAAGGTGTAGTTCATCCTGTCTGCCGTCAACCAGCTGCGCTGAAAAAGAAAATAATAGAGAAGCTTGTAACGGTTCACGTGTAAGTCACACCTAAACCGTACACGATTAAATGGGGCACCACCCTTGGTCTTATTTATAATAAACCACCAAAACTGGGACCAGTGGTTACCTGAGTTCCGCTTTGCCCTTAACACGGCCCATCAAGAGACCACCGGCAAAACACCAGCAGAGCTCATGATTGGCCGGCAGTTACAAGGTCCGCTGGAACGGCTTATCCATAAACCACCTTCACCCGACCAAGCCGCATACAACATGATTGAAAGGCAAACCATCATGGCAGAGGAGGTAAAGCGTAGAGTGGCAGCACAACAATCTAGACACGCTAGATATTATAATGCTCGACGGAAGGATGCGCAGTTCCAGCCGGGCGATCTAGTCTGGATTAAAACGCACCCACTCTCTTCGGCCTCAAATAAATTCTCTGCTAAACTAGCGCCCAAGTGGGAGGGACCAGCTGAAATTAAAAAAAGAATGGGGCCAGTAAATTACACAGTCTGTTGCGGAAACCCACCTAAAAACGAAATTGTAAATGTGGTTAACCTAAAACGTTGGTATGGACGCTCTCCTTCGGCGCCGATGGCTGGGGGGGGGGTCTATGTAGCAGAGCCACATAAGGTGACAATGGCTTAATGCCGAAATGTTGTATAGAGTAAGCATTACCTGATTGTGTACACCGGTAATATATTCTGTTGCATTTGTGTTGCCCCGTTTACCGCTCTTATGAGACCCGCCGATGACGTCACGTGACATCGCTTCACTTCCGGGTTCCCCCTCCCATATAAGGAAGCGGGCCGACGGCGTTCGGTGTGGCGAGGTTAATGGCGATTGGTGCACCAGCTGATACTGTAAGGAGGGTTCGCGGTTTCAGTGTGGATTATTCGGGGGTTGTTTAGCGCGGAGAGACTCATTGTGGAATATTCCTCCCTTTATCGGATTATTCACCGGTGAGGACGCTAGTACACCCATCCACAAGCCGGACTTCCTATCACGTCACTACATCCGGTGAGATTGCGCCATATAAGGACATTTATACTCACCGAGGCCTTAAAGGACACTACACACCTACGCGCACACGCACACGCACACACCTCATTGCTTTGGTTTTTTGTGTGTATATATTTGTTTTTGTATATATTGGTAAATATAAATTTTGTATAATACACTTGGGTTGGTTTATATTGGTGTGTCTGTCTGTTTTCTGGTATAACAACTGTATTAGGGAGTGGTGCCCCATTTAATCGTGTACGGTTTAGGTGTGACTTACACGTGAACCGTTACATAGTGGTGGCCCGTACGGGGGGCCGCTCCATTTATTTAGCATTTTTTTGTAATATTTTGTTTATTATTACTATTATTGCTATTATTATTTGTATTGTTATTTTTTTACTATGGATTCAGAACAGACCACACCACTCACTGTTATAGATGCTGACGTGGTTAGTGGTAACAACACTCCTGTTAATGAACGAAACACTGCTAATGCCATTCCTGATGCAGATTTTACTGCAGGCCCATTTGTAACTAGACGTAATCCAACAGCTGAAATAACATCTATGCTTAGCTCTTTGTATATTTCTGATGGTGATGAGTCTGAGGATAATAATGAGGAAAGCTGTGTGATGAATGTTGAGTTGATACAAACAATGCAAACTGATATTGCGCAGCTTAAGGTGGATTTATTGGCCCTTAGCTCACAGGTACACTCGTTGAATCACGATTTCAAGCAGTCTGTTGAGAGTACCCTAAATCGGGAAACCAGTTTCAGGGAGGCAGTGGACGCTGGCTTAGCAGAGTTGCAGGAGGGTTTCCAGATGTCCCTGGAGAAGCTGGAAAGAGCGGTGACAGACTGTTTTCTAAGGAGGGATGCAAAATGGGAAAGTCAGATGAAGAAATTGCGACTGACAAGCACTCCCACCCTCGCCAGACTACAGGCCTACACTCCAGCTAGTTCTCCCGTTACACCCATCCACCTTCCCAAGACACCGGTTCCAGCTACCAGAGCTAAAGTGCCTCCACCCAAGCCTACCAATACCACCTATAGCATTGCGACTCCTACTGCCAGGCAACCCTCTAGTGAGCTTACCCCTCCGGCAGCAGCCAATATATCGTCCTTCTGTGCTCGTCCTCCCATTCGCCTGGAATTTCCCACATTTGGTGATGCCTGTGAAACGGCAGATGTACTAAACTTCATCGAGCATTGTGAAAACTACTTGGACATCAGACCACTCCCCAGTGTGGAACTAATTGGTACTCTGAGCACTGTATTGAGAGGGTCGGCTTTGAGCTGGTGGAAGGCTGAAAAGACAAAGGTCACGGACTGGCAGTCTTTCGAAGAGGCTTTTATGGCGGCGTTCCTACCAGATGACTACCTCACGGAGGTGGAAGACAAACTCTGTTCACTGGTACAGCAACCTCGACAACGCCTGAGAGACTTCGCCTATGACTACAGAGCCCTCTGCCTCAAGTGGAAGCCCGACATCACAGAGACCACATTATTGAGCCTTCTTTCTCTCCATGGTCGTCCCCAGTGGTCCTCGTGCCTAAACCTGATGGTTCCCACAGGTTCTGTGTGGACTATCGCCGGCTAAACAGCAAGACCATTCCTGATGCCTATCCAATGCTGCTCATCCACGACATCTTGGAATCCATGGAAGGCGCCTCCTGGTTCAGCACTTTGGATTTGCAATCGGGTTACTGGCAAGTGGAAATGGAGAAGGAGAGCAAAGAAAAAACTGCTTTTATCACCACCAAGGGGCTGTACCAATTCCGCTCCATGCCATTTGGGCTTAAGAACGCGGCTGCCACATTCCAGAGGCTCATGGAGAAGGTCCTGGCTGATCTGAGGGGGAAGATCTGCTTCGTATACATTGATGACATCATAGTATACTCGCCGTCCTTGAAACACCATTCTCAACATCTAAATGCCATATTACAAAGACTGAGTCAAGCTAACCTTACATTGAATATGAAGAAATGTCATTTCTTCAAATGACAGCTGAAATTTCTGGGCCATATCGTCTCTGAGAGGGGAGTGGAGGTCGACCCAGAAAAAAAATGCAGGCCGTTGCACACTATCCCTCCCCTGCTGACCTCAAGGCACTGCAACGTTTTCTGGGTTTGGCTGGCTGGTACCATAAATTCATCCCTCACTTTGCAGACATCACTGCTCCATTGAATCGACTAAAAAAGAAAGGAGTGAAGTGGGAATGGACCCCTGAATGCCAGAAAGCTATGGATGACTTGAAACAGGCCTTACAAAACCCACCCGTTCTGGTGCAGCCTGACCTCAACCTGCCATTCCAAGTCCATACAGATGCCAGCGACGTTGGCCTGGGAGCTATACTTAGCCAGAGTTCAGCGGAAGGAGAGAAGATGGTGGCCTATGCCTCGAGGACCCCAAGAAGAGCAGAGTTGAATTACTCCACCTCAGAAAAAGAATGTTTAGCCGTGGTCTTGGTGGTGGGAGGGGGAACCCGGAAGTGAAGCGATGTCACGTGACGTCATCGGCGGGTCTCATAAGAGCGGTAAACGGGGCAACACAAATGCAACAGAATATATTACCGGTGTACACAATCAGGTAATGCTTACTCTATACAACATTTCGGCATTAAGCCATTGTCACCTTATGTGGCTCTGCTACAAGCTACATGAGATGGCTAAAGAAGGATACATCACAAAAGTCAGCCAGCCGACTGAGTGGGTGAGTTCAATGGTAGCAGCTGTCCGTAACGGCAAGATAAGGATCTGCATTGACCCAAGCGACTTGAATAAGGTCATAAAGAGAGAACATTACCCAATGTGAACAATCGAAGAGGTAGTCTCTGCAATGCCTGGTGCTAAAGTGTTCTCGGTCTTGGATGCAAAATCTGGTTTCCTACAAATAGAACTAGATGAAGCATCATCATTTTTGACAACCTTTAACACGCCCATTGGTAGATTTAGGTGGCTTAGGTTACCTTTTGGCCTAAAATGCGCACCGGAGATCTTTCAGCGTATTATGGATGAGATGCTTGAGGGTGTCAGCGGAGCAATAAGTGTCATGGATGACATTCTCATCGCAGCACCCTCAGTAAAGGAACATGATGAGACCCTCCGCAAAGTCATTCAGAGAGCAACAAGCTATAATCTGAGCCTCAATTTCGGCAAATGCCATATCAGGCAGTCTTCGGTGCCCTACGTAGGCCACCTAATAACATCAGAAGGTCTGAAGGCAGACCCAGCGAAAATAGAGGCTGTCAAGTCCATGCCAACACCGACGGACAACGATGGTGTTCGTCGTTTCCTAGGTTTTCCTAGGTCGACGCTCCTCTAAGACAGCTCCTGAAAGCGGATGTTGAATTTGCATGGCAACCAGCACAACAGCAAGCGTTTGACAAACTCAAGGACTTGTGCACAAGGTCCCCCGTACTGCATTTTTTCGATCCATCCAAGCCTGTTGAGATATTCTGTGATGCCAGCAGCAATGGCCTCGGTGCTGTCTTACTTCAGGACAGCCATCCAGTGGCTTTCTCGTCCAGGTCTCTGACAGATACAGAAACGCGCTATGCGCAAATTGAGAAGGAAATGCTCTCCATAGTTCATGCATGTGTCAAGTTCCACAATTACATATTTGGAAACCACGTCACAGTGTACAACGACCATAAACCCCTGGAAGATATTTTTAGAAAACCACTGCTCTCTACCCCCATGCGAATACAAAGAATGCGCCTCCGCCTGCAGTGGTATGATCTGTCTGTAAAGTACAGACGAGGAAAGGATATGGAACTGCCTGACACACTGTCTAGAGCTCAGTTGCCTGAAAACAAGCCAGAGATGGATGGCTTTGACTGTGTCTCCATGCTCAACTTTGTTTCGGTGAGTGAGCAGAAATATTCAGAGCTCCAGGACTGCACAAAGAAGGAGCTCAGCGGTCTTCAGCACATAATCCGACAAGGTTGGCCAGACCACAGGCGTGATGTACCTACTGCAGTTCAGCTGTTTTGGGACTCACGAAGCCAACTTGTCGTTGCTGATGGTGTTGTCTGTAAAGGCCTTCGTATAGTTGTACCTCCTTCCATGCGAGAACATATGCTGAAGCTTATACATCAGTCTCACTTAGGTATAGTGAAGAGCAAGCAGAGAGCTCGCGAGGTCCTATACTGGCCAGGCATGAGTTCGGATATTGAGCAAATGGTGAAGAACTGCGGCAAGTGTGCAGACTTTCAGAATCGGTTACCTAGACAACCGCTCAAACCAACAGAAACGCCTGATCTTCCATTCGAAGAAGTAGCTTCTGACCTGTTTGAGTTTGAAGGAAACCATTATGTTCTGTTGGTGGATTACTACTCAAAATTCATCGAAGTGGAGAAGCTGAAGGGCTTACACTGTCGTGCTGTAATAGAAAAGCTCAAGGCTCAATTCAGCAGACATGGAATCCCAATTATCCTTCGAACAGACAATGGGCCACAATATTCAGCGGATGAGTTTAAGGATTTCTGCCGAAGTTATGGAATCATTCACAAAACATCATCCCCACATACGCCACACTCTAATGGTGAGGCAGAGCGCGCAGTCCAGACTGTTAAAAAACTTTGGTGTAAGGCACCAGACAAGCATCTTGCACTGCTTGACTACAGAACGACGCCACTGGAGTCAGTCGGCCTTTCACCAGCTCAGTTGCTGATGGCCAGGCGTCCCCGCAACAACCTGCCTGCTGCCCGTCTGCTGCTCACACCAACAGCGTACGACCCCCTTAAAGTTAAACGGCAACTAGACAAAAACAAAAGTGTTCAGAAGTTTTACTACGACCGAAAAAGGGCAAGCCGCCCTCGTGCTGCGCTGACCCCTGGAGATGAAGTAAGGATGCAACCACATCCTGGCAGTCACACATGGTCTCCTGGAGTAGTTGTGAGATCACACTGTGCCCCAAGATCTTATGTTGTTGACTGTGGAAGCAGAGAGTTCCGTCGCAACATTCAGCATCTTCGCAAGAGCACAGCAGCTGCTAACGAGTCTCGTCACAGGCTTAACGGTGATCAGTGGACAGAGACACCAGAGTCAGTGAGTGTCGAGGAGCCAAAGTCTGTGGATCATCCTAATCCATCCCAAGCATCACCTGCAGAACTAAGGGCTGCTAAGCAGACATTGTCAACTGGGCAATATACTACTAGACGAGGCAGAGTGGTGAAGCCTCCAGACAGGCTCTGCTTGTAGTTAGGGAAAGGCGTGGTAAAGACGCTTGTGGAAGTGATGTGCTAGCAACCTCTCCTTCCTAGTTACACCTGTTTGTGTTCAACAGTTCATTGTTTGATAGATTGTGTTTTGACGAGGATGTCTGCATGTTGTGTTAAAATCCCTTTTATATGTGAACATGCAAGTTTCAGATTTAAAGAGTAAACGCAGCAATGTCTAATTCTTGCGATGTCTGTGTATGTACACAAGTGATTATTTTAGCATGGTTTTGTTTCATGCTTAGGAGGGGAGATGTAATGTATTGTCATTTTGGCAGTGTTTCTTTAAGTGCTACTTAGGCCTCCGTAGTTGATGTTATGACTCCTCCTACTTTTGCATATGCGCGGCAGTACTGAATAAAGAACCAAACACGTCTTATTACTGAAACTGCGTGTCAGTAGCATTACTTTACATTCTGTAAAGCTGCTTTGAGACAATGTCTATTGTAAAAAGCACTATACAAATAAACTTGTATTGTATTGTATATTGTATATATTAATTGGAGAGGTAAATATTAATATAGGACACTTGTTTATCATTTGATTATAATATTATCATATATGGCATTTCAAAAATTATTTTATTATTAGGTCCATGTTGTTGGTCTTACCATCCAGGTAGTTACGGGCAACAAACTTCACCTCATCAATGAGGATGACGGGGAAGGACAGTTTCAGCACTACCATCCACTGCTCCACATTCAAGTGGGTCAGCTTGAAGACCTCATCACTGACAATGACCTTCTGTACTACAGCATAACTTTAGTGTAGGTAAGTGGAAAAGAAAGCAGGGTTGAAGATGCAGCCATGTTGGAGGAACAGATTTATGGGCAGGGGGTCCACATACATGATCATGAAGTGCAGGGACATGAAGAGGGTCATGGCGGCCAACAGCCAGAAGTTGCTCCACGGAGGCATGCGGATAAGTGACTGGTTCTCAGACAAGCTGGAGAAATGTAGATAAAGCATTTTAAATCAAATAATGCAACAAATAATGCGACTTTTGAGCCAGGTTTTAAAAAAAAGGTTCTTACCTATTAAGTGCATCGCACATCTCAATGGTGACCAGCACTGACGGGCCATGGTCATGGGGGAGCAGCCTCAAACACCTACATTCAATTCCAGCAAAGTCCTCGTTTTCATCATGGCACTGCATAAAGTGGTTTAAAACAAAGGAAAGGGATTTAAAAAAATGCAAGAACATTACTTTGTTGATAAAGCAGACACAAAACAGCAGTAAAGATAAAGATTCACCAGCTGATAGTAGGTCACTTTTGGAGCCTCATCATCATATAGGAACCACTGAGAAGACGCGGCAATCACTAAAATCCCGGGGTTTTGTTACCATGGCGTAAAGTGGGCGTGTTTCCGGAGGTCTTGGAAAAACGCCCTCTAACAAAAAAAAGAGCACACTACGAAGGACAAAACAGACATACAGGTAGATTTATTTTAGAAAACAAATAAACAACCAAAAACTACGGTTATGGTTAGGGTTACGGTTAGGGTTAGATTATGAAATAGGCCAAGCCTACCCGATGACGCAATATCTGTTACACTGTTCTGAAATCCCTGGAAATAAGTGCATCCTGAGCAGCAGCACCTAAGTTTTTTGTTTTTGCTGTAAATACAGTTTAAAGCTTGAAATGTGTAAATGCACCTAATAGCAAGCTGAATAATCTTACATTAGTATTATAATATTCAGTATATTAGTATTAGTATAGTCTGCCTGAAGCCTTCTGAAGCCATTGCCTCCCCAAAGCTTTTTAGGGCATATACTGTAGGTTTAGCCCCACCTCCTCAGCTCAGGGGTCATTTTCAACAGCAACCTGGCACTTCAAAATATTCAACATTTTGTGTGTGTATGTGTGTGTGTGCATGTGTCAGTGGTACACACCCAGTTGGAAAATAGTTTATCTCCTGTGAGGGGAGGTCTGAATCTTTGCCAAGTTCTGAAAGCTTTTACAGTCAGTTATTGGTCCGCTCCAGAGACAATTTCATAGCAGTTCAAAGTTTAACTTGAACCAGGGACAGTCTGGAAATACATGATTTTAACAGAAGTAAAGATTCTAAAGCTAGTAATTAAAAAGATTTTCAATCTTCACCATAGTTCCATGATACAATGGTTAAAAATCCCAAAATGCACTACATGAAAAAGAATAAAAGAAGAAATGATGCAAAATTTAAAAAAAAAAAAAAAAGTAACTAAGTAAATAGCAATAGCACATATAGAGGAACCATTAAGATTATGCACGATGAACTGCTGGATGAACTGCTAGTGCAGGATCTTGTCACAGCCATGCCATTTATTTAATTATGTTACTTTGAATACCAAGAGTTGTTTAACTGGTGTCTCTTTCTCTCACACATACACACAAACACACACAATTCTGTTTACAGTAAACAGTAATAAAAAGTTCATATCCAGGGTAAATTTTATTGAGTTCTAAAATTAACCATAGCTTTACCTAATTATCTTCTGTTCACACACTGTTGGCCCTCTCTCCACTTTTCTCAGACACTCCCTAAGCCAAGACAGATGAAAACTTTGGAATTGTGAAATATGGTTTTACGTAATAGCTCTGCAATTCAGGAACCTCAAGAGCAGGGGTACAGACAGAAGTGGAGGGAGTGAGAGGGCAAATATATACATAACATCTATGAAACATTGTGTCTTTAAAGGAGAAAGAGGATAAGCACTGCACCTGGAATTCAATTCTAATAAAGAAGCTGCAAAGGAACGACAGCAAGATCTGAAAGTTGAAGAAAGAAGCAAGTTGCATCTTAAATATCAATAGAAAAAAGGACTATCTAGAAACATAAAAAAATGGACAAGAAGGAAGAATCGATGAGTTATGAAGAAGCCATCAACAAAGCGGGCAGTGGGCTCTATCGTTTTCCTCTGGTTGATGTGCAAGGCATACCTCTTATGAGCTGGATTGCTCAAAACTGGAGCTCCGTTTGTGCTTTCCGCCCAGAACCATCAGATATGCTCATCTCCACCTACCCTAAAGCAGGTAAAAAACACTGAGGCCTCATAAATCAGGTTGTAGAAGGCACTGTTTCTGGAAGCTTCAGGAATTAATGATAGATTTAATTCAGAATGTAACACTCATAACGTGTGCAGATCAATGCTTGATAATACTGTCCATCTAATTAGAAACTCATAGGACATGGTGGTGTACCCACACCAAAGTTTAGAACATTTCTATAATGACACGTTTTATTTGTCCTTCACCACAGCAAGCTACAATAAGCATCGTCAAGCATGCATCAGCTGTTAATCAGCGGTCCACGACGCAAACCAATCCGGTTACGACATCCATATTATACCATTTAAATTCACATTCATTGAGCCGCATTCTACTGCATCGCTGCCAATGCGATTTAAACTCGACGGCTATTCAGAGTTTAAACCGCAAGCTATCTCCTTTTGTGTTCGCGATATGGAGCATGGAGCAGCTTTGACTGTAAATTATGCATGCTTTGACGCCATGTCCTGTTACATTATGCTATGTTATGCTAGGCTATGCTACGTCATGCTAGGCTATGTTATGCTATGCCATGTTACAGGCCCCCCCCATTACATTATGCTAGGTTATGCTATGCCTTGCTAGGCTATGTTATGTTATGCTATGCCTTGCTAGTTCATGTTATGTTCTGTTATGTTATGCTATGCCTCGCTAGGCTGTTATGATACGTTATGTTATGCTATGCCTTGCTAGGCATTACGTCACGTTATGCCATGCCTCGCTAGGCTATGTTATGTTACGTTAAGCTATGCCTTGCTAGGCTATATGTTATGTTATGCTAGGTTATGCTATGCCTTGCTAGGCTATGTTACATTATGCTAGGTTATGCTATGCCTTGCTAGGAGATGTTATGTTAAGTTATGCTATGCCTTGCTAATTCATGTTATGTTCTGTTACGTTATGCTATGCTATGCCTCGCTAGACTGTTATGATACGTTACGTTATGCTATGCCTTGCTAGGCATTACGTTACGTTATGCCATGCCTCGCTAGGCTATGTTATGTTACGTTATGCTATGCCTTGCTAGGCTTTATGCTACGTTATTTTATGCTATGCCTTGCTAGGCTATGTTATGTTACATTATGTTAGGCTATGTTATGTTACGTCATGTTAAGTCATGTTAGGCTATGTTATGTTACGTCATGTTATGTTACGTCATGTTATGTTACGTCATGTTATTTTACGGCATCTTAGGCTATGTTATGTTACGTCATGTTAGACTATGTTATGTTACGTCATGTTATGCTATGTCATGCTAGGTTATGTTATTCCTCTCCCCAATTTTTCTTGTTTTATGCTTCGGTTGACATGCTATCCAGTTCATTAAAACAGTCGAAAAGCAGCATGGCTGGGCAAAGCCGATATCGTAGATGCCTTAAAAAAAATAAATAAAAAAAGAGCACCAAAAGGTTGGTATTCACAGCATCCTCAGAACATTCTACACGTGCACTATAAAGAGCATCCTGATGGGCTGCACCACTGCCTGGTTTGGAACAGCACACTGGCAACCGTAAAGCTCTGAAAAGGGTTGTGCGAACTGCCAGCCACATCGTTGGAGGTGAGCTTCCCTCCCTCTAGGACATCTGCACCAGGCAACATATAAGGAAAGCTGTTGTTATATTGCTGCTACAGGGGTGTATTATGCTTCCCCATTTATGCTGCACACTTGGCCTCAACTTACTACAGCAACATGCTTGTTGCAAATATGCCGCCATCTGCTCAGCCCAGGGTGATGCTTCCCCTGATTGTTGATTAGCCCCGGATGTACTAGCTTTCAAAAGTATGTTCGAATATCAAGCTTCATGAGCAACCAGAGTCTTCTACAGGGCGCATGCTTCCCCTACCTGTTCTCACTATAATTTAGTGGATATACAACATGCTTGTTACATCGCTGCTACAGGGGTGTATTATGCTTAATCTTTACAATTCACACTTTGCTTTAACTGACTACATCAACATGCTTGTTGCAAATATGCCAACATTTGCTCAGCCCAGGATGACGCTTCCTCCGATCATATATTAGCTCCGGATGTACTAGCTTTCTACTGCAACAGTTACGTTGGGGTTTTTTCCTTTTCACATGGTTTGTTTTCGGGGTCTATATTATGTTCTAGTTGCTGCTCTCCCCGCTCTGTCTATGCATGCGCACAGATGGGCGCGTGGATTTTTGCCCATAACAGAACCATACCGCCAACACTAACTGTATGCATATCATCTAATCATCTAAGATGAGCCTGAACTTTTGTCCCTACAGTCTAAAATTACCAGTACAAATAAGCTGTTCTAATGGAGTTCATCATCTCTTAGCCTAAATAGACTCAGGGTCAGCCATTCATCTGATTCATCGCCAGCTGGAGGAAGAAATCTGTCTACCCACTGTACCCTGAAGATCACAGCAGGGACCATCAACCCATAGGGAATGGCTTTTCCCAAAGAGTACCATTATCTCAAAGAGTTGTTCAGTAAGAAGTGTTCTACATCTTTCGGATTATCAAGGGGGAACAGTGGAAGGCAGCATTTCTTGCCACAAAGGGCACTATGAGTACCATGCCATAAGGCCTGACCAAAGCACCCATGGTATTATAGTCCTTTGTGAACAAGATCTTGTGTCACCCTGACACAAGTATCCATTTCATAGTTGTGGGATTGTACTGTACCAGCGACACAGCACTCTCACTATGCTCTTCCCCTGTGCTTTCTTGTATAGAAAACTGATGCTGGCAGAAACAAATTGTGACGCAGGGAACAGGCAACCACTATTCATCAAAGAAGCCTTAGAGTATTGGCAGCACTGGTAGGATGGGCCCATAGACTATTTCAGGTAATCACAGACCACAAAAAAACTGAAATACATCAAGACTGCCAAGTGATTGTATGCTCCTCAAGCCCGGTGGGCACTCTTCTACACAAATTTCAATTTTACTGTTATTACTGTTATGTATTGACCAGGAGCCAAGTATAGCAAGACTGATGTTCTCTCCTACCACCATGATCCAGCAAACAAAACCAGGTACTCAGAACCCATTCTACCGTGCTATTGTTATAGCACCCATATGCTGAAATATCATAGAGGAAATTCTATGTGAACAGTAAGCTGAATAACCACCTCCCATGTGCCCGTTTACAAAGCTGTATGTGCAAACGAGCCTGTGCCAAAAGACCATTCAATGGATGCACATCTCCCCTGCAATGGACACCCAGGCATACAAAGAACAACCAGGCTTGTACAGAACTGATAGCCCTCTCTAGTTACTAATGTTTAAAGGTACATCAAGGCCTGTTTTATCTATGCACAAAGACACCCTGGTGCACAGGCGACCAGCCTGCTCAAACCACTCCCTGTATTGCAACATCTATGGTCTCACATGGCGGTGGACTTTGTAACAGACCTTCCCAGTTCTCATTGACATATCAATATCCTAGTGGCCATTGAAATTTTCTCCCAGGTCTGCAGACTGTTGCCCCTCAAGATTGAAGGATCCCCTGGTCACACCATTACTTCTGGGTTTACAGACATATAATCCATGCTTACTGTACTTACCAGCACAAAGTATTGTTAGCCCTGCTGCCTACGAAACCTTGTTTTCATTGTGATTGCCTGTCTTGTACTGTATTTTGAACCTGTTCCGTTCTTTGATTTTTATCAAATTTTGGATTGTGTTTTTGGATTTTTTTGCCACGTGGATTAATTGCATTCATTTATGGATTTTTGCTTGCTTTTGGATTGTTGCTTTGTGTTTTAAAAACAATGCACATGGATTCAGCACATTCCACCTCCGAGGGATCATTACACATATCTGCATATGTCTGCTGTATCTCTGTATCACAGGCAGTGAAGGGATTACTTTTTTACATGGGTTTCTACAGGTTAGAGGTAACAGAGCCAACACTTCATTTTGTGTGTGTGCATGTGTTTCAATGGGAAACATTCTGGGAACATTTACAGATACATATTGGTCCACCCCCTGAGAAGAAATTTAACTTGAACCAGGGACATTGTGGAAAGACATGATTTTAACAGAAATAAAGATTCCAAAACGAGAAAAAGATTTTGCATCTTCAACATAATTCAGTTAATTAATGGTTAAAAGACCCAAGTACACTAACAAAATAAATAATGCAAAATGTAAAATAAGAATCTCAGAAGCAATAGCAAATATAGGGGAACCGTGTACAATATTTTGAATGTAACACTCATGATCTATACAGTGAAATGATAATACATCACAGTAATACAACTACAACAAAGTTTAAAATATTTCTAGAACAACAGCTGTTTTTGCCTCTTACGCCACAGCAAGCTACTTAATGATTACAGTTGTTTATTTATGACACATCACACAGCTTCTTTTCCAAAAGCAGTAGTTTCCATCATCCCTCAACCAACAGCAGATTAATAACAAATTTTCACTGTATTTTATACAATGACAATAAAGTACCTTATCTTCCTTACTTTTAACTTATTTATAGATATTTAATGTTGTAATGCCCAGGAAACAAGTTATATCATCTTTTTTTATCTGATTGGAAGAAAAATAAGAAACAGCAAACAAAACAAATAAAATAAATAAATAGAAACAAAAACAAATAACAAAGAAAATAAATGTGATTTTAATAAAAACAGTTTAAAATATGTTAAAAAGAATAAAACAGGAGTAAAAGTGATTTGGATAAAAAGTGCAGTCAGTGTGAAGCAGCACAGTGCTCATTCAGTAAATGCAGAGTTAAACAGATGTGTTTTTAATCTTGATTTAAAAGTGTCTACTGTTGAAGCACATCTGATCTCTTCTGGAAGCTGATTCCAGCTATAGGTGGCATAATAACTAAATGCTGACGCACCTTGTTTTGAGTGAACCCTTGGTATCTCTAACTGACCTGATCCTAATGATCTGAGTAGTCTGCTTGGTTTATATTCAATTAGCATATCTGTAATGTATTTCGGTCCTAAGCCATGAAGTGATATTCACTAGCTGCTGCTTTGAGACAATGTCTATTGTAAAAAGCGCTATACAAATAAACTTGAATTGAACTCTAAAATTACACCAAGATTTCTTTATTTATTTTTTTAGACTTTATTTTTGCTTAACTGGAGGAAGTTTTGACGCATACAACTGTTAATTTCATCAATGCACTTACATAGAGAGTCAATGGGGCTGTAGTCATTAGGGGACAGGGCTAAGTATATCTGGGTGTCATCTGCATAGCTGTGGTAAGCAATTTGGTTCTTTTTCATTATTTGACCAATTGGGAGCATATAAAAATTAAAGTGAAGCGGTGCAAGAATTGAGCCCTGTGGGACTCCACATGTCATGGATGTCCACTCAGATTTTTAGGTATGACTTAAACCATTTGAGGACCATCCCAGAAAGCCCTACGCAGTTTTCCAGTATATGTAAGAGTATGGTGTGATCTTCGTGTCAAAGGCAGCACTAAGATCTAGTAGCACCAGCACTGATATTTTACCTGAATCAGAGTTTAAGTGAATATCATTTATTATCTTTATGAGCACTGTCTCTGTGCTGTGATGCTGGCGGAAACCAGATTGAAAATTGCCCAGATAGCCATTTGAGTTTAAGAATTTGTTCAGCTGATTTAAAACAACCTTTTCAATGATCTTGCCTATAAAAGGAAGATTTGAGATTGGTCTGTAGTTGCTAAGTATGGTTTTGTCTAGGTTACTCTTTTTTAGGAGAGGCTTAACAAATGCTGTTTTTAGGGACCCTGGAAAAGTGCCTGTGAGCAGAGAGGTATTTACTATTTTTAAGAGGTCAGTTTCTAAGCAGTTAAGTACCTTTTTGAGAAAGGATGTGGGGAGGGTGTCAAGGCTGCAAGTTGATGCTTTAAGATGTTGTACTGTTTCTTCCAGGTTTTTTATATCAATTATGTCAAATTCTGAGAAAATGACAAATTTTTGAGGTTGTTGTAGTGAGGTCTGACTGACCACATTACAATATGAGGCCGTATTGATTGCCATTCTGATATTACTGATTTTCTCAGAGAAAAAGTTCGCAAACTCATTGCATTTGTTGTCAGAGAGCATTTCACTGGGAACTTGATTTGGGGGGTTTGTTAGTGTCTCTACTGTAGCAAAAAGAGTGCGAGTGTTGTTTATGTTGTTGTTTATAACGTTTGAGAAGAAGATCTGTCTAGCTGTGCCTAGTTCTACATTGAAAGCACGAAGACTGTCCTTATAGATGCTATAAATGTACTTCAAGTTTTGTTTTCCGACACATACGTTCAGCTTTTCTGCATGTTCTTTTCATGCTCTGTACCGCTGTTGTGTTTCTCCAAGGTGCTTTATGTCTGCCAGTGTTCATCCTGACCTTTACTGGAGCTAAAAAGTTAAATTTTCAAGGAGAACATCAACAGAGTCTGCTGATATGTTTAGCAACATTGATATAGCATTCATAAATACCTCACTGGTGTCTTCATTTATGAACCTTTTTATGACATAGACAGATCCAGTGGCAGGACAGATCAATAAATCAAAGTAAACACAGAAATGGTCAGATAGCGCTTCATCCTTGATAACAGTGGATGGAATGTTTAGACCCTTGCTAATGAGCAGATCAAGAGTGTGTCCCCTATTGTGTGTAGGACCTTGCACGTGCTGGGTCAGATCAAAAGTGTTTAAAACATTTAACAGTTCAATTGCAATTGCAACTGCAAAATAATCAAATTCAGAGGAGATTGTTGATAAAAGTTCTGTGAATTCATCAACAAAAGTTGGGCTGTATTTGGGAGGCCTATAAATAATTGTAAACAGAATGTGTGGTGTACCTTTTAGAGCAATACACAAATATTCCAAAGACTGGTAATCACCAAGTAATACTTGCTTGCATTGAAAGGCATCTTTGAATAAAGTGGCTATTCCTCCACCTCTTCTAACAGCTCTACAGACACTTATAAAAGTAAAGTTGGGTGGGGCTGATTCATTGAGGACTGTAGCACTGCAGCTGTCATCTAACCAGGTTTCATTTAGAAACACAAAGTCCAGGTTGTTAGTGGTGATAAGATCATTAACTAAAAATGATTTGTTCTTTAATGAATGGATGTTCAGAAGTGCTAATTTAACAGTAACTGGTTTTGGCCCTGTATCCATCTCAGAATGACGTGTTAAAGGCAGTAGATTAGATAGAGTTGTCGTGCGGCTGGAGAGGGCCTTCGTCTTTCTATCACATATCAGGACAGAGATAGGGAAAGCTAAAGGGACATTGGGCTTCCGCTTGTTCTGAAAACATTTCTGATTGTTACTGCTGTCATAGCGGGGACCCAACACATATCAGTTACCAGTGCTGTTTGCAGATGAGGGCTGGTGTGATCCTTGATGTTGAGGCAGAGGTCGGAGTGCCCTCTCAGATGGAGGGGGAGGGCAGGTTGGGCCCGGAGGCTTTGGTGGTTGTGGAGCCCGCCGTTTCTTGGTTGGTATTTGGGGACTCTTAGCAATAGAGTGGGAAAGCTTAGTTCCAGCAGATACCAGTTTCTCCATTTTCTCTGAAAAGCACAGAAGTGGTGATGTTGAAGAGAGGGAGAGAGAGTGTGACGACATCAGCTGTGATTCTGGTGTTCTTGAAGGCTCGGGTGTGCTATCTTGTTTTTCCTGGTTATTATCCACAGAAACGTCCTTGGGTGTTGATTCACCATCCAGCTGTAGTGAGTTCTGTGGGCAGGGCTCAGCCTGAGCTGTGTCTGTGAACAGTAGTTGTTGTGGCTGCGGAGTTTTATCCTTGTCAACTGAATGTTCATCCAGGTGTTGGTGTGAAATCCTGTGGTCATTTAGGCCATTCAGGAGTGGACTGGCACACTCAGCTGATGAATGATGAAGGAAGAAAAAGATATTGTCTTTAAGCAACCTAGCACCTAGTTTGTTTGGGTGGATACCATCTCTGTTAAAAAGTTGCCTTTGACTCCAGAAGATATCAAAAATTGTCAATGTAATTCAGTCCTCTCATGGTGCAGGTTTTTTGCAGCCATGAATTTAAACTTAGTAGCCGAGAAAACACATTTGTTCCTCTGGCTGGGAGAGGTCCACTGATGAATGATTGAACTTTCAGTCTTGCAAGTGTTTCAAAAAGTTAATTGAAATCCCTCTTGAGGAGCTCAGACTGCTCTTTCCAAATATCATTCTTTCCCACATGTATGACAATCCGACTGAGAAACTTATGTTTCTTCAGAATGTTGCAAAGTTCCTTGTTAACATCAGAAACCGTTGCCCGAGGAAAACAGTATGTACGGGTAGCCTTGCTTCCAATGTTTCTGATAATAGAGTCACCCACTATCAGCGTGCTTGGCTTGGCTGCTGTCTGAGTGGAGCGCTGCTGCCTGTATGATATTGAGCATTTGTTAGCTCGGTTAGCTACAGGCTGATGTGATCTGTGTCCATTTATATTTGGGGATTCTTCGCCCAAACTCATTAGTGCTTCATCTATTTTCAAGCCGCACAGGGGGTGGTGGAATACCAATATTAGCTACTCGAGTTGGACCCATATCTGGGGTAGATGATGCTAATGCATCACCTTTGGGTCTCGCACCCTGTTTATGCAATCGGTTTGTGTCCTCAATTACTTTAAGTTTCTCTGAGCTCACTATGACCTGTTTGGAAGCATTAGGTTCACAGGACTCACCAGCTTTATGTTGAGAGGGACCACGATGAAGCTCTACTGTATGTTCTGGCAGGGTCGGCAGCACCACAAGTAACTTTGTTTCGAGAACTGCAATCTTTTGTAGAAGTCTGTGGCAGTTTGAGCAGCAGGTGGATTGAGATCCAAAAGAAGGCATTTTCTCTTCTGTTTGAGTGTGGGCAGCTGTGTTGTCCTGATTCATGATTGTAAACTGCTGGCAATAGCATACTGGTAGACCGCTATGACAAATTCCCCAAGTTGTTGAATATTCCAAATGTCAATATAGTTCCAGGAATTTGAAATGAGTGTAGTGTGTAGTGTGAGTGCCCAATTGTTTAGTTAGAGCACTTTGCTGAACTGCTGGTAGTTAAATCAAAAGATAAAAGCGAAAAAGCAAAAGCGCAAAGTACAGAGCGCAATTAAAAGCGTCCGAACAGTAGCGAAGCAGGAAGCAGTATGTATAAATAGAAATATAGAATCATAGAATATAGAAACAATAACATATTTAAAAAAGCGTCTTAATATCAACCTAGCATCTATGTTACAACCGACTGTTCAGTATGCCAGATTTCCTCAAAATATCAGAAAACTATTCCAGAATGATTATCTTTCTTTATCGAAAATGGAACATCTAGAAATCTGTACAAATGTTCTTGTGCAAATTGTTAAACAAAAGGGAAGCTGTGCACATATTTGCCACAAAGTTTGGTTTGCTTTTAGAATGATTCACCAATGTTTAACTCACAGGTCAACAAAATCCATTTGAGGTGCACAGCTAGTCTGAAGCTTCCTTTTTCCTATTTTAGGAGATCTGTTATCACCATGATTTCCTGTGTGGATTACCTCTTGACAACGCAGAAATCACAGGTTGCAAGGTTGCAATGGGAATTTTCCAAAATGTATTTGTATCTACATGGTCACTCATACCTCATGAGCACCACATCAAGACTATTCAAGTGTGGTTGTATGCACCTATTGGCTATGCAAACAGAAAAAACATGGTTCCTGTTCAACCTAAGCCTATTACAGACATGGGTTTGGTGCCCAACAGTGTTGTATAAAGTACTAGAAAGCAATACTCGAGTAAAAGTACAAGTATCGCACTAGAAAAAGACTAGAAAAAGACTTTAGAAGTGAAAGTCACCTTTTAGAAAATTACTCAAGTAAAAGTCTTAAAGTATCTGATATTTACTATACTTAAGTATCAAAAGTAATTTTCTGATGTTTATTGTACTTAACTATTTGAAGTAAAAGTAAAAAGTAAAATTCCAGTGATTTTCGGTAGGTATAAGACCAGGGGCGGTTCTAGGGTTTCATCTTTAGGGGTTTTAGCCCTCAGTGAGAATTTAAAACAAGACGAGTTTTATATTATATATTATATGACTACATAGTAAGCCAAAAGTTATGGTATTATTAAATGGCAAAAGTGGACACCAAAATGTTATGCATGATGTAATGAGGCCAGTCTTGAATCAAATCAGTTCATGTATGTGTGCATTCTCTACAAACAGTGTGTCCAATGAATGCAGTCACTAATAAACAAATATTCACAAGACAAAGCCCAAATCAATAAATGTTATTTTTATTTAGTATTGAATGGATTGTTTGCATTAATATTTTGTTTGTGCTATCATCTCTGGTAATAAGAATAGTGAAATTTCACTGCTTTTGATTGCTGTATTTGCGGCTTTCAGCCGAATAAACGCCTTCAGCGTCTGACCACGCGTGCACGCTGCACGTGCCTGTGCTTCTCCGTAGCGCGCGCGGACGTGCGTAATGCAATCTAGGAGCAGTGATTCGCCAAACCTCCCTTATTACAGTCACACACATTTCTTCTGATTTTATTTTGTAGTAACGAGTAACGAAGATGCTTAGTGGAAATATAACGGAGTAAAAGTATACATTTTATCTAGGAAATGTAGTGGAGTAAAAGTGAAAGTTGACATAAATTTAAATAAGTAAAGTACAGATAAGTAAAGTACAGATATGTGAAATTTCTACTTAAGTACGGTAATGAAGTATTTGTACTTCGTTACATTACAACACTGGTGCCCAAAGTTGATGGCTCATTCCATTTTTTGTGTGGACTTTAGAAAAGTCAATGCTGTGTAAATTACACCCAAGGCCAAATATTGATAACTGGCTTTTGGATAAATTAGCATCCAAAATTGACAAAAATGGTAAAAAAAAAAAAAAAGAGAGAGAGAGAGAGTGCCAGAGCTGTATGAACCGGCTTTTACTTGAAAAAAAAAAACAAACTGGTTCATACAGCTCTGGCACTCTCTTTAAAAAAAAAAAGAAAAAAGAAAAAAAAAAAGAATAAAGAATGGGATTGAAAGCCAAAAGCCCCCCCCCCCCCAAAACTCTGTTCTCTGTCCTCTGCATGAATGATGCAAATGCTCAAATCACTCTAAAATCATTGAAATCATCAGTTTGAGGTGGTTCACAGACCTGGGGCGCAGATGCAGGTGGTATTTTCCTCTCTCACCATGGAAAAAGGAGTTGGCTGCAGTTGTCTGGTGAGGTTTGTGATAGTGGGGCATTAGCAGCAAAAAGAAAGGAAGCTGTTTGAAACAACAGGTGATGTGTGATTATTCTCACCTGTGTGTGATCATGACCAGTTTACACAAATGTGCTTTGTTTGTCCTTTCAGGAATGAATGTTATCAACCAGTAAGAGAGACCCATTTTTTTTTAGAGGTTGCATAATCAATTCAATTCAATTCAAGTTTATTTGTATAGCGCTTTTACAAATGTCTCAAAGCAGCTTTACATTACTTTTTACATTGTCTCAAAGCAGCTTTACAGAACATAAACATAGAACAAAAGGTTAATATAAAGAATAATATAAAGATTAATAGAATGCAAAATTCAATATTAATATTAGATACATTTAGTTCACAATGTGAATGTATATATCCCCAAAGAGCAAGTCTGAGGTGACTCAGGGAGCAGTGGCAAGGAAAAATTCCCTTAGATGGTAAGGAAGAAACCTTGAGAGGAACCAGACTCAAAGGGGAACCCATTCTCATATGGGTGACACTGGAGGGTGTGATTATAAAAATACAGTCAAACAGATGTTGTATAGATGCAAAAGATCACATGGAGTTCACATCTATTTAGTATCGCAGAGACTGACTGGAGCTGGTAGATCTCTAGATGCCTCAGGATTCACTGAGTAGGCCTCGTCTCAGTAG